>NC_077235.1:61365725-61645725 GCF_027887165.1 Monodelphis domestica
GAGAATTTCAAAATCAAAATTTTAAAAAGTGAATGTGAAAAATGTTCATGTAATTGGGAAATATTTAATGAAATTTTATATATATATATGTATACACACACACACACATACATGTATATTTTTAATTGCTTTCCAGAAAGGCTGGATTAGGTCACAGCTCCATCATCATTTCACTAAGTGTTTTCCTGTAGTCCCTCCAACATTTGTCATCTTTGCCAGTCTGATGGATATTAGAAGGAACCTCAAAATTACTTTAATTTGCAATTCTCTCATTATTAGTGATTTAGAGCACTTTTTCCATATGGTTGTTAGCTTGAATGATTCCTTTGAAAACTGCCTGTTCGTATCCATTGGCCATTCAGAAGATTTATCTATGGGGGAATGAATCTTAGTCTTATAAAACTTGAATCAGGTCCTTATTTGAATGATGATGATTTCTGTGGATTTTATTTTCTATCCTAAAATTTTGCTGAATTTTTTGTTTCTAAAGACCCTTTAGATTTCTCTAAGGAAATCAAATCAACTCAAAAAGTAATTAGTTTTATTTCCTCTTTGTCTATGCTATTCACTTCCTTTCTCTTTCTTGTCTTATTGCTCCATTTAGCATTCCTAAAGCTCTGTGTTAAACAGTAGTGATGATAATGGGTATTCTGGCCTCTGTTCTCCCTCACATAGTGGATTTAAATAAATATCATTTACAATCCTAAGGAAAGATGCCTTCCCTAAACTCTTTAGTGTTTTTGTTTGTTGTTGTTTTTATTAATTTTTAAAACTCTTACCTTCCATCTTAGAATCAATATTTTGTATTGGTCCCAAGGCAAAAGAGTGGTAAAGGCTAGGCAATGGGAGTTAAGTGACTTGCCTAGGGTCACACAGCTAGGAAGTGTCTCAGCCTATATTTGAATCTAGGACCTCTTGTCTCTAGGCTTGGCTCTCTATCCACTGAGCCACCCAGCTGCCCCCTTCTAGTGTTTTTCATAGAATCAGGTGTTGCTTTTTCTCAAAAGCCTCTGCAGCATCTATGGTTATGATCGATCATATGGTTTTTATTATTTATATTATTAACATGATACTCTCTTTCTAGTGTTCGTTATGTTTAACCAACCTTGCATTTCTGGCTTCCTTCAAGGCTCTGCTAAAGTTCCATGTTCTGCAAGAAGGCTTTTCCAGTTTTCCTCAATCTTAGTATTTTCTCTCCAAGACAGTCTGCAATGTAGATGGCTTTGTTGTACATAGCCGTTTGCATATCATCTCCTCCATTGGACTATGAGTTCCTTGAGTGTAGCAACTGTCTCTTACCATTCTTGGTAGCCTCATCACTTATTTAACACAGTGCTTGGAACATCGTGGGTGCTTCATAAATGCTGGTTGACCGACTGGTATAAACCCAACCTGGTGATAGTGTACAATCTTTCTTTCTAATATATCTCTTTATTTCACATTTCCATGTCAATGTTCATTAGAGATATTTATCTAAAAGTTTTCTCTCTGCCTTGGCTTTCCTTGGTTTAGGAAGCAAGGTTATATAACACGGAAAGAGACCAATGGGCTGTCTTCTTTCTTATTGCAAATAGTTTGTGTAGTATTAGAATTAATTTTTTTAAATATTTCATAGAATTGTATATCCATCTGGTCCTGTGTTTTATTCCCTGGAATTCATTTATGCCTTGGTCAATTTCTTTTTCTGATATAATGAGTAATTTAAATAGTTTATTTTCTTTTTTTGTTAATCTGGATATTTTATGTTTTGCTAAGTATTCATCCATTTCCTCTAAGTTAACAATTTTGTTGATGTATCATGGAGCATCATTTCCTTTATTTCTTCCCTTATTTGTTTTGAGTTCTTCCTTTTTCACTTTTATACAATTTGTTTTTTCTCTCTTTTGAAAATCAGATTAGCTAATTGTTTATTTTATTTTAAAAAGCACCTAGTTGTTATCAGTTCAATAATTTTTTTTTTACTTTCAATTGAATTAATCTCTTCTTAGTTTTTCAGAATTCCTTTTTTTTAAACCCTTACCTTCTGTCTTGGATTGGCTCCAAGGCAAAAGAGTGGTAAGAGCTAGGCAATGGGGGTTAAGTGATTTGTCCAGGGTCACACAGCTAGAAAGTGTCTACGGCCAGATTTGAACCCTGGACCTCCCGTCTCTAGGCCTGGCTCTCAGTCTACTGAACCACCCAGCTGCGCCCAGTTTTTCAGAATTTCTACTTTGTTCCTTAAAGATTTTATTTGCTCTGGTTCAGTTTGTTGATTTGTTCTCTCTCTTTTGTTGATAAAAGCATTTAGAGTTTTATATCCCTGGTAGAAACCTGATTTAGGGGTATTCCATAAGTTGTGGTACCATTTTCTCATTATTTTTGCTTTGATTAAATTTTCTATTGTTTTTAAATTTTGTTCTTTCACCTACCAGTTCTTAAGAATTATGTTATTTAATCTCCAGTTACTTTTTAGTTCTTAAGGCTCCTGTGTTGTAACTTATAAATTTTTCATTGCATTTTGATCAGTAAATGATGTGTTTAGTATTTCTGCCTTTATACATGTTTTGTGAAACATTTATGCCAAAATGCATGACCAATTTTGGTAAAGGTGTAAGGCTTGGGTTTTTATCAGTTAGGAGAATAACTGATCTGTAACTGAGATAATAAAGGGGTTCTAGGGAGCAAATCACCCTATTAGGAAGGTGCCCCAGGAGAGGGTCTCTTTGGTTAAGAGGTCCTTGGAGCCATGGATGGCAATCCAGGTTCAGTGAAAGCAGTGGCCAGTAGGGGGAAGAGTGGGGCCATGGAGTGGGAAGCTGCCCCCCTTGCACCCCACAATGGTATGTGAGGCACAACCTGGGCTGCCTGATGATGGTTCTAGCCGTGCTAGCAACTCTTCCCTCCCCCCTTAATTATTATTACTTTTTAATATTTTTCTCTTTTTAAATTTTGAGTTCCAAATTCTCTCCCTCTTTCCCTTCCTTCAACCCACTAAGACAAGCAATAAGACATCTATTATACATGTAAATTAATGCAAAGCATTTCCATATTAGCCATATTTTGAAAAAAGCAAAAAATAAAGAAATCGAGACAGCTCTACTTGAGTTTTCCCTGGGAGTTCATCAGTTCTCTCTTTTTCACCCTAGAGTCCTTTGGAATTGGCTTATTAGATCATTGTATTGCTCAAAGTAGCCACATCTTTTACATTTAATCATCATCACAACATTACTGTTACTGTTGTGCCAGCAAATCTTGCTGTCCACATTCTTCCCACTCCTCAAGACCAAGACCAAAGGCAATCGAGAAACCTTCCTTTGATCCTCCCTAGATCAAATGATCTTAACTGGTTTTTGTGGCTTGGACCTCTTTAACCTCTGGTGAAATCTAGGCAGCCCTCCTTGGAATTGTGTTTTAAAATATATAAAATGAAATGTCCCTGACATTGCAAAGCCAAACAATTATATTGGAAAAGTTATCCAAATATGTCTAACAGTCAAGTTCAGAGACCCCCAGGTTAAGAACCCCAATAGATGTAAGCAATTTTGAATTTTTTCCTCCCCTGAATGCAGCCCTTTGTTTGGGCTTCTCCTTTTGTCCTTTTACATTCTCCTTAGTCCCTATTGGTTTAGGAATCTTATCTCCCTTGCTAGACCCAGGAGCAGCTACCTCTGGGAAAGGTTTCAGATCTCAGTTTCCTTTCTCTACCAGTCCTAGTCCTTCTCTATACAGACATCTAAAAATTTCTGACCTTGTGGGAACTTTTAGTTGGCCAAGGCCTGGCATCAAAACCAGAGTTAAAATGTGGCCTCAGGCCATTCCTAATTGTATGACCCTGGTCAAGTTACTTACCCCTGTTTGCCTCAGTTTCCTCATCTGAAAAATGAGCTGAGGAAGGCAACAGCAAACCACTCCAGTATCTTTGTCAAGAAAACCCCAGGTACAACAACATGGTTCACAGGGTCACAAAGAATCAGACACAACTGAGCAACAACAACAAAGTCTGGGTCAGATGTTTCAAAGAAGGTGATGATGTGGCAAAGTAGAAAGCAGATTAGCTCTGAGGTAACAGAAGCTGGGTTCAAATCCTCCATCAGACTTTGCAAATGGTTGTTCTTCCATGGGAAGATGGACTCTATCCAGTAAACCTTCTGCAAGAAGAACTGAGTTTATAACAACTCTAAGCATAAGTAGCACAATGAGGAAGAAAAGATATAGACAGAGAAGTGACATAAATAGGGCAAAGGTTCAGGACTGAAAGAAGACATAAGCATTACAACAGAAGGAACTTTGGGGCCACAAGTAGAGGCTATAACACAACTTCAGCACTAAACTCCCCACCCAGATACTTACCATCTGAATGACTGTGAAAAAGTCACTGCCCCCTTCCCCCCCCACCTTAGTTTCCTCTCCTGTAAAAAGGAGGGATTGGACTAGAGGGCCTTTGAGGTCCTTTCCAGTCCTAGAGCTAAGATCCTAAATGAGACATTGGACACGTTCCTTTTCTCTCCTTGGGCCTCAGTTTCCTCCTCAGCCAATGGTCTCTGAGGGGTCAGCAAGCTTTAATTTGGGAATCTAAGTATATGAATCCATCCTTTATAAATTGGAGATGATGCTTCTACTCCAGACTTCAGAAGGTCTCTTTGAGGAATGTGCTTTTAGATGTTAAGCCGTTCTATGGAAATTATGAGTTATTATTGTGCCACTTACGTAGCATATTACAGGGAAAATTCCAGAATCTGACTTTACTGAGGATTAAAAGATTATGGTATTCATAAAGTCTGAAGAAACTTGACCCAAGAGAGGAGTTGATCAAATGTACCTTTCTCCCTTCTTTACAGAGGTGGAAGACTATGAGGGTCAAATATTATATATGGCAGCAAACATGGTTTTGTCAATTTGTTGTTAATAAGTTTTGCTGAACTGCTTTTTCCTTTCCTTTTTTAAATCTTTTTTAAAAGGTATGGGTTCCTTGGCTAGGACGTAGAGAAAAATCTATTAGAAAATGAAGGCAACCTAAGAAAAAAATAAAAAAGAAGGGGGAAAACAGAAGAGCAAAACTATGCAAGGTCAATCTGTAAAAATAAGGCCAGAAAGGGGCAGAACATTATAATCTCTAGGCTGTCCCCCCAGGTCATCCTTCTTCTGGTCCTTGAAAAGAGCCCAGCTGCTTTCCAACTTTTTTGTGCTAGTATCTAACTTGTACATGGAGAAAAGATACAAATGTTCACAAGTTTAGACAGAAATAGAAGGAAATAGGCTAGGACAAAGAACACCACAGTATCTCTAAAGTAGGCAATGTCCATGATATTTAGATAATTTAAACTTGGAAGGAAAAACCTCATAAAACTGAAAAAGTAGAAAAACATCCTTTGGGCTTATCTCTCTTGGACCATCTTGTTTTAGAAAGAATAGTTTTGTGTTCCATGTGGGGCAAGGGGGGCTTGGACAGTAGTTCACAGGGTATCCTGAAACTTTTCTTCCTCTCCTCTTTCCCTCCTCTTCCCAAACCTCAGCAAGAATGGTCCAGTGGAGAGGCAGCTAAATGGCATAGTGGGATAAAGTGCTGGGCTTAGAGTCAGACAGCTCTGATTTCAAATCCAACCTCAGGCTCTTTACTAGCTGTAGAGCCCTGGGCAAGTGACTTAATCCTGTTTACCTTAAAAACAAAACAAAAAATCTGTATATATTTGGAGCAGTTAGGTGACACAATGGATAGAGCACCAGGCCTGGACTTGGGAGGACCAAGGTTCCAATCTGGCTTTAGACACTTTAGAAAGTATGACCTTGGGCAAGTCATTTAACACCAGTTACCTAGCCCTTACCCTTCTGTCTTAGAGTTGTTATGAAGACAGAACATAAAAGTTAACAAAAAAAGAATAGTTTGGTGGGACTCTGGAAAAAGTACATCCAATCTTTCCTCTCCGGGGCCTTAGTCTACATGAAACTGGAAGGACCCTCAGAAGCCATCTAGTCTCACTCCCTCATTTTACAGAGGTCAGAAATGAAAGAGAAAAGCACTGACTTTCCCAAGGTCACACATAGGATCATAGATTTTGAACTAGATGGGATCTTAGACATTATAGACTAACCCCCTCATTTTACAGAAGGGAAAACTGAGTCCCAGAGGCTAACTGACTTACTTTTTTTAAAAATCATGTGCATATATAATGTGATGAATAAATAACAGGTGAAGACACAGGACAATATTCTCTAAAAATACACAAACAGTACCTCACCTATAAGCCTGTCTTCTTGCCCCCAACACCACAAAAAAGGTTTTCAACTGGGCATCAACAGAGAAACAGCAACCCTTTGGAAAAACTCAACTGGTGCTATTGCAGAGAGAATCATTCACCTTGGAGAGTGACTAATAAATAAATACAAAGCTACACATTGACATGGATGAATTTAACTACAAACCAACTTGTGAAGTCTTCTAACTTAGAATCCTAGATCTAGAGCTAGAAGAATCCTCAGAAGACATCTAATCCCACCCTCTCATTTTACAGAGGGGGAAATTGAGGCCCAGAAAGGCTCAAATGACTTGCTGCAAATCACCTGAAGAGGCATAGATCTAGACCTAGGAACAACCTTAGAGCCCTTCAATTTAACCCTTTCATTTTGCAGATAAGGAAACTGAGGCCCAAGGTGAATGTCCTGAATGATCTTTAGATCAGCTAGGGCTTCTGTCTCCAGAGCCAGTGTTCTCTTCACTGTCTTATGCAAACTCCCTTGTAATGGGAAACTTTGAGGTCATCTAGTCCAATCCACCCATTTTTCAGATGAGGAGACTCTAGCCTCAGAAGTTAAATACCTTGCCCTGTGTCACACAGGTAGGTAGCAGAAACAGGTTTTGAAGCTAGGTACCCAGACTCCATTCGTCTCTTTTTGCTTTACCACATGACTGCAAAACATTCTGCTAAAGTAAAGTGCTCACAAATAAGGAAATAGCTTCAGAGCTGGAAAGAGCCTCTGAGGTCAAGTCCAACTCCCTCATTTTGCAAATGAGGAACTAGGCTAAGTGACTTGCCCAAGGTCACATAAGTAATGAATCACCAAATCACAGATTATCAGAATCTGAGAGTTGGAAGGGAGCTCACAGGACCCTAGGCAACTGTCCTTCCTTGGAGAAAATTGCAACTCTGTGAGTTGCAGAGAAAAGTAGACCTGCATTGGTACAATGAGTTTCCTAATCTGGAAGTTCTTTATACTAATGAAATCATCAACCATCCCTGATTCCCTTCTCCTGACTGGGTGTTCATAACACCATGCTGTCTCCAATAGAACCAGATCAGGACTGCCCCCTTTAAAGAAAAGAGGAAAAGAGTTATCATAAGCTTTTGGAGGCCTTTCTGAACATTTTAATCCTTTCAAAAAACCTGGGACTGACTTAAATGGTTAGCTGTGCTGTTCAAGTACAGAGCTAGGCTTGAATCTTTCCTCAAATGTCTACAAGGTCTGTGATCCTGGGCTAGCCACTAGTCTCAGATTCCCCTAGGGCCTGGAATTAGCCATTCTTGAGAATTCTCCAGCAAGAAGTATGGTAACAGGGGAAGGAAGGAAAGAAAGGAAGGAAAGAAAGGAAGGAGGAAAGAGGAAGAAAGAAGGAAGGAAGCTGAGACAGAGTTAAGTGACTTGTCCCGGGTCACACAGCTACTGTCTAAGATCAGATTTGAACTCAAGTCTTCCTGACTCTAGGTCCTGGTATTTTACTCACTGTATCACCTAGTTGCTCTCTCTCTCAGCTATAGCCAGTACAAGATCATTTTGAAGATTACCACTTTATAATACAGTTTGAGGTCTGGAACTGCTAGGCCACCTTCCTTCACATATTTTTTCATTAATTCTTTTGATATTTTTGACCTTTTGTTCTTCCAGATGAAATTTGTTAGTCTTTTTTCTAGCTCTATAAAATGAATTTTGGTAGTTTGATTGGTATGGCACTTCTGAATAAGTAGATTAATTTAGGTAGAATTGTCATTTTTATTACATTGGTTCATCTTGCCCATAAGCAATTAATAGTTTTCCATTTTTCTGGTATGACTTTATTTGTGTGAAAAGTGTTTTGTAATCGTGTTCATATAGTTCCTGGATTTGTCTTGGCAAATAGACTCTCGAGTATTTTATGTTGTCTACAGTTATTTTAAATGGACTTTCTCTTTCCATCTTTTTCTGCTGGACTCTGCTGGCAATATATTGAAATGCTGATGATTTGTGTGGGTTTATTTTATATCCTGCAACTTTGCTAATGTCATTAATTATTTAAACTGGTTTTTTTAGTTGATTCTCTAGGATTCACAGTCTGATGGAGACAATAAGCAAAGGACCATGTTTGTGCAAGATATAAGCAGGCCAAATTGGAGATAATTAACAGAAGGAAGGAACTAAAAGTGAGGTTTCTTTTAGAAGATGGAATTTGGTCTGGAACTAGAAGAAAGTCAGGGAAGTCAAGAGTCCACAGAGGAACAGCCAGTGGAAAAGCCCAGATCCTGGAGATGGTGTCTTGTTTGAGGAACACCAAGGAGACCAATGACTAGAGTACAGAGTATGTAGTGTGTGTGTGTGGCGGGGGGGTAAAGTCTAAGAAGATTATAAAAAAAAAATAGGAGGGAGACAGGCTATGAAGGGCTTTAAATGCCCAAATAAAGGTTTTATATTTAATTCTGTAACTGGCAGGGAACCCCTGGAGTTTCTTGAATGGGGGCAAGTGCTAACATGGTCAGATCTGCACTTTAGGAAGATTAATTTGACAGCTGAGTGAAGGCTGGACTAGGGCAGGAGAAGATGGAGGCAGGAGGACCAACCAGCAGGCTGTTTTAGTAGGCCAGGTATGAGGAGATGATGGCCTTTACCAGGGTGACAGCAATTTCAGTGGAGAATAGTAGGGAGAGGGTATGTCAGCAAGGCAGAATCAATAAGATTTGCCAAAAGAATGGATATGGGGAGGTGGTCAGAGAGTGGAGTCAAGAATGACACTTACACTTAGGGGGGCAGCTGGATAGCTCAGTGGATTAAGAACCAGGCCTACAGACAGGAGGTCCTAGGTTCAAATCTGGCTTCAAACCTGTCCCATCTGTGTGACTTTGGGCAAGTCACTTAACCCCCATTGCCTAGCCCTTACCACTCTTCTGCCTTGGAAGCAATACCCAGTACTGATTCCAAGATGGAAGGTAAGGGTTTTTATTGTTTTAAAAAATTTTAAAAAAAGAACGACACTTAGGTAGAAAGCCTGGGTGACTAGAAGGATGTTGAGATCCTTAACAGTAATAGAAGAAGGGGCAGCTAGGTGGCTAAGTGGTTAGAGAGCCAGGCCTAGAGATGTACAGTTCTGGGTTCAGATGTGATCTCAGATACTTCCTAGCTGGGTGACCCTGGGCAAGTCACTTAACACCAATTTCCTAGCCCTTCCTGCTCTCCTGCCTTAAAATGGATGCTACCAGAAATGGTGGGAATAATATGTCTGAGGGTTGGCACAGAACACTTGGAGCTATGAAGGGGGGAGGGGAGAAAATGGAGATTCCAAAGAGGAAAACAGTGAAAAGCTGAGGGAGTCTAGGTGAGAAAAAAAGAGGGGAGAGTGACTAGGAGGAGTATGATGGCTTTTACCACTTTCTTCATCAATACAAGAGGACTGAAGGTAGTGGGTAGTCAGAGTGCTTCAGGGTTGAGACTTGGTCAATAAAACATGATTAGCATCATGGGCAAAAGGAACTCAAGGAAGTGGATGGTCTAGAGGTGAGGTGGTTCATCAAGGAATCAGCAAGGGAGGCCAGCTGTAGCCAGTGTGAGGGGAGGCGGGATGGCTCAGAAAGAAAGAAGTGAGTGATAGAGAGATTCAAGGTCAGATTGAAGGCAAAGAACAGGATTCAGAGTTGGGAAACTGCTAGAAACATGACATGACAAAGAATTCCAATCAGATAAAGGAACGCCAGAGTTCATGAATACATAAGGAGAACATTGGTGAGTCATGGCAAGATCAAGGTTAGGAACATCTCTGTGTGTGTGCAGCTGAGGCATTGGGAAATGAGTGAGTTGAGGAACTGGGAGTTGCAAATGGATGTTTCAGAGTATTGATATGCAGGCTGAATTCCCCTAAGAGCAAAACTTCAGGAGGAAAGAAAGTTTCTTTTTTAATCTTTATTAAAGGAAGCTTTAATAGTAAAGCAAGGGAGGGCTTGCTGGAGATGGAAAATGGAAAGAATTATCTGTGCAAATGAAAATGATTGTAAAAACAAAAAGTATCAATAAAAAGCTTTTTTGAAGGACAAAAAGAAAAAACACGAACAAAAGAACAAGAGATCTGTTCCTCTACAGTCTAATCTATCCCTGAACTCACTGTAGATATGGGTACTCTTCCTATTGATGCAGATTTCAGCCCAAGCTCAATTTCTTATCTTGTAATTTCTTGCCCACGGCTTCCCAAAAGGCTTTTTGTATAAAACTATGGTTACTTTGAACCTACATGCTGGGTGATTTCCCCAATGCCTTTTAGTATTTTGCTGACAGCAGCATACCAACTCTGGCTTTCCATCAATCATTCTTCCCTCTTGTCCCATGATCTCCTTTTCCAAACATCCATTGCCTAGGTGACATTTTTTTTACCAATTCTCATCTTCAAGTCATTGTTGGCA
Source organism: Monodelphis domestica (assembly GCF_027887165.1). Taxonomy (NCBI): domain Eukaryota; kingdom Metazoa; phylum Chordata; class Mammalia; order Didelphimorphia; family Didelphidae; genus Monodelphis; species Monodelphis domestica. The sequence goes on from NC_077235.1 coordinate 61,376,336, forward strand.
CTGAGCTTCATGCTACCTACCTATGTCTACCACAAGACAATTCACTGATCCTTTTGAGATCTTTAGAGATAGTATTCCATAATGTGCCCACTACATGACAATGCTGGACCACTAGTCCTGTTATAAAGACAAGACCACATCAAGGGGCAGTTTGAGATCACTTGGAAGCATCTGAGAAATTTGAACCCAAGGCTTTCCTGAATGCACACCTAGAACATATCCCTCCTACAGCACATAGCCTTTTTCAGGAGGCCCTTACCCATCAGCTTACTTTCTCATTTGTAGGCCATGGGCATATATTTAATCTACACACCAGCCAAAGGCCTCTTGGATAAAAACACGATGATGGGTGAGATGATGTCAGTGAAGCCCCATGGGAGACCATGTCCTCATAGTTATAGAATTGATTTAAAAATATCTAGAACATAAGAGTTAGTGGTTTAGGAGGTTTTTTTATTTGTTGATGGCAAAATAAGTTTTGACTTGGTAGATAAAGCAGTAGCCTTGACATTACTCAGATAACAAACTCATCCATGATCCAAGATTTCTTGAGAGCTGAATTCAAGGTCCCACGCACATGGTTCATATACCTTAAGAGACAGCATGCTATAGTGCCTAGAGCACTGAACCTTTAGTTAGGAAGGTTTGGGTTCAAACCTTACTTCACATACTTTTTCTTTTAACCCTTACTAACACCTCTAAAACAGAAAGACAGGAGCGTGGCAAACCGGGTTAAATGACTTGCCCAGGGTCACACAGCTAGGACATTGTCTAAGGCCAGATTGGAACTCAGGTCTTCCTGACTCAGACCTCAGATTCTTACTGGCACTATCACTGTGGGTAAGGCATATAACATTTCTCAGCCTTAGTTTCCCATCTAGGAAATGACAATAATTATAATATCTACCTCAAAGGATTGTCGTGAGGATCAAATTAGATAATTTGTGTAAAGTATTTTATAAATTTTAAATTGTATATCAAATCTGGTCATTTCCCCTGAAACAGGATTGCTAAATACCAGAGGTGTATTTACCAAAAATTATGGGCAGTACCCTAGACTACAGATTCCTTCCTGGGGTCCATGAACTTGTTTTTTAGAAAAATTTTGATCTCTGTAGTTCAAAATAATTAGTTTCCTTTGTTATCCTATGTATCTATTTTATGTACTTCCTCAGAGAATTAGTCTGCAGGCTTGATTAGAGGATCCTCTGTAGAGTCTAGAAGCCCTGGGTCAATGATACCTTTCCAGCCCTGTGACTTTGGACAATTCACTCAATGCCCTAGTGCAATTTAACAAGACTTTATTTTTTTTTAATTTTTAATTTTATTTCCTCAATTTAGAACATTATTCCTTGATTACAAGAATCATATTCTTTCCCTCCCTCCCCTCCACCCATCCTTCTCGAAGCCAACGCACAATTCCACTGGGTATTACATGTGTCCTTGATCAGAACCTATTTCCATGTTGTTGGTGTTTGCACTTGGATGATCATTTAGAGTCCACATCCCCAACCATATACCTTCGACCCATGTAATCAAGCAGTTGTTTTTCTTTGGTGTTTTTACTCCCACAGTGTTTCCTCTGAATGTGGATAGTGGTTTTTCTCATAGATTCCTCCAAGTTGTTCAGGATCATTGCATTGCCACTAATGGAGAAGTCCATTACATTCAATTGTACCACAGTGTATCTTTCACTCTGCATCAATTCCTGGAGGTTGTTCCATTTCACATGGAATTCCTCCAGTTCATTATTCCTTTTAGCACAATAGTATTCCATCACCAACAGATACTACAATTTGCTCAGCCATTCCCCAATTGAAGGGCATCCCCTCATTTTCCAATTTTTTGCCACCACAAAGAGTGCAGCTATGAATATTCTTGTACATGTCTTTTTCCTTATTATCTCTTTGGGGTACAAACCCAGCAGTCCTATGGCTGGATCAAAAGGTAGGCAGTCTTTTAGCTCCCCTTGGGCATAGTTCCAAATTACCTTCCAGAATGGTTGGATTAATTCACAACTCCATCAGCAGTCCCAACTTTGCCACATCCCTTCCAGCATTCAATACTTTCCGTTGCTGTCATGTTAGCCAATCTGCTAGGTGTGAGGTGATACCTCAGAGTTGTTTTGATTTGCATTTCTCTAATCATAAGAGATTTAGAACACTTTTTCATGTGCTTCTTAATAGTTTTGATTGCTTTTACTGAAAATTGCCTATTCATGTCCCTTGCCCATTCATCAATTGGAGAATGGCTTGATTTTTTGTACAATTGATTTAGCTCTCACCAAGACTTTAAGTGATCTATATAGATGAACCCAGGTGAAACACCCATCCTGGATTAGGTCCAGTAAATTCAAACTCATATCGAAATCCTTTGACTCATCCTTGGGATTAACTCCTGTAGTTAATTTCATGTTAGGGGTCTAACTAGAGAGAGACTTCTAGAAACACTTTCACCCAGTATCTGGCACAAAGTTTGTTGCTTGACTAATTAATTGGAGTGCAGTGAACAAATTTGCAAGAGAAAAGGCAACTCCCTCCCTCCTTCCTTGTTTAATGGTTTATCTTTTAAAATTCTAAATTTTGTGACCATTAAAAAAGCAAACCTTCAGGGGGCAGCTGGGTATCTCAGTGGATTGAGAGCCAGGCCTTGAAATGAGAGGTCCTGGATTCAAATGTGGTCTCAATCACTTCCAGCTGTGTGACCCTGGGCAAGTCACTTAAGACCCATTGCCTAGCCCTTACTACTCTTCTGCCTTGGAACCAATATACAGTAGTGATTCCAAGACAGAAGGTTAAGGGTTTAAAAAAAAATTTAAAGCAAACTTTTAGATAAATAAATGACAATGTATTAAAAGATGGGTCCAACCAAAACAAACTGTGTGTGTGTTTTCTTTGGGAAGAATATATATTACCTTTAACAAAATAAGCAGGAAAACATTGGGGAAATTTTTTCTCACATCCTTCCTAATCTCTTTTTCTTCTGTGTATTTTTTTAAAATATGTTGCTATTCTCTCCTTTTGTTGGTCAGTTGTTTTTCAGTCATGTGTGACTCTCTGTGACCTCATTTGGGATTTGATTGGGAAGGATATTGGAGTGGTTTGCCATTTCCTTCTCCAGCTCATTTAACAAATGAGGAAATTGAGGCAAACAGGGTGAAGTGACTTCCTCTGGGTTACACAACTAGTAAGTGTCTCTAAGGCTAGATTTCAACTCAAGAAGAGGAGTCTTCCTGACTCCAGGTCTGGCACTCTAGCCACTGTGCCACCTACAAATAGGTACTTATTATCTGCTAGGCACTGCACTAGTTGTTGAAGTTGAAGATACAGAGACCAAAAATAAGTTCCTCAAGGATCTTCTCTCCTATTCAAGGATGAGCATAGTGCCTGGTATACAGCCAATGCTCAATAAATGCTTGTTGACTTCAAAGGAAGAGGGCAACATAAACACAAATCAGTGTAAACTATATACAGCATAACTGTGGGTTGGGCCATGCCCCTCCTCAGACTCAGGAGCATGACCCTCTATTAACTGAAAGAGATACTATCAATTCCTAAATCTGGCATTTAAAACCTTTCTGGGGCAGCAAGATGGCTCAGTGAATAGAAAGACAGGCCTGGAGACTTGAAGTCCTGGGTCCCAGTGTGGTCTCAGAAAACTTCCTCACTCGATGACCCTGGGCAAATTATTTAATCCCAGTTGTCTAGGCCTCATTCCTCTTCTGCCTTTGAACTAATACTTAGTATTGATTCAAAGCCAAAGGTGGATGGTAAGGGTTTAAATTTAAATAAACACCACCACCACCCAAATCTTTCCCCATATACTTCTCAGAATATACATTATTCTCCCTCAGGCACTCTACATTCCAGCCAGATGTACCTATATTTTTCTCCCTATACTTTATATCACATCCCCCATCTCCAAGTCTTTGTAAAGGCTGTTCCATAAATGATCTCCTTTCCTAGATCTGCCTCTTGGAACACTGAGTTCCCTTTTCCACCGGAGTGCCAGTTCATACATGAAGTTTTTCCTTATTCCTCCAGGTATTACTACCCAGGCCTCATGAATTACTTAAAAAATATTTTAGATATATCTTGTTTCACTTATCTGTGTACATATAGAATTGCTTCTAGTAGACTACCAGTGGCTTGAGGGCAGAGCCTATCTCATTTTTGTCTTAGTCTTCCCAGTGCTTAACCCAGGGCTTGAAATATAGCAGGAGGTACTTAATACATGTTCAGTGTATTATGCAATTGAATTTGGAACACTACTCCTCTTTGCCTTCTCACACTCTTTCTCATACTGTGTTCCCCCTCACATCCAATCTATTGCCAAGCCCTATCATTGCTATCTTTGTTACACTGATCACATATGTCCCTTCTCTTCCCCGACACTGCCACCAGCCTGCTGTCTGACCTACTGCAACAACCTGGAGGGGGTGGATGGCATCCCCCTTGCCTCAAGCCTCTTCCCAATCCAGCCCATAACTGAGGATTCCAGTCCCCAACCTGTTTTTCATCAGAGACTTAAGGAAGAACTGGTAGGGCATTATGTCAGAGGGCATGAGATTTGGAGAAGGGACAAAGACATAACTCAAAGTGAATGGTCTCCATTTTTTTCCAGCAAAGGATAATGTGAGACTGTCAGATGAGAGAAAGCAGTTCTGGAAAGCTTGGGAGCAGGTTTGGAACTTAAGTGGGATGGAGAATCAGAGAACTAGAACGGTACTTTGTGGCATTGAGAGCCTAGCAATAATGAGATATGCTAAGATGGTGGCATCACTTTTAATATAGAATGAAATAATGCATTGGATTCAATGACGCAAATGGGATACATGATACCTCACTAGATTCTACTTGTAACAATATGAAAAATTTTGAGAATTCTAAAAGTGGGGAAAGAGGACCTGCAGTTCTGGATCCAAGTAGGTACTATTTTTTTTCATTCTAAGTTGTTCATTCATTTAGAAAAGGGTTTCTTCTGCTGGGGATAGTTAATTTGGCCTAGAAAACTAGAGTTGATCTTAAGTAAAGCTATAAAATTCCAGAGTAGAGCTGGCCTTGGGCAAATTTTGGCAATCAATACCCAGCTTGCTGCTCCCCCTGCCTCAAGCGATTTCCCTACACCAGTCCATAGCGAATAAATAATCTAAAGCAGAAGTCTGAACTCTGCCCCCCAGTTTGATCAACACTAGTGGCCCTTTTAATATCTTCAGGGTTAATACAAAATCCTCTGTCTGACTTTTAATGCCTGTCCTAATCTGAACCTATCCTCCCTTTTCAGTCTTTCTATACCTTCTCCCCATCCCTGTACACTGTGATTCCAAGGATAGTGGTCTCCTTGCTATTTCTGGCATGTGATACCCAATCTCTCAACTCCATGTATGCCTTGACAGAAATTCCTGGACCCCCTTCAAGCCTCAGCTCGATTTCCATCCCCTGCAAGAAGCCATTCCAGGTCCTCTGTAATTCTAGTACCTTCCCTCTAAGATTATTCTAATTTATCCCTAGGACCTGATTTGTTCAGAGTTGTTTGTGGTTCATGACTCTCATTAGACTTGGAGCTTCTGGAGGGCAGGGAGTGTCTTGGGTCTGTCTTTGTAGCACTTCTCCTGTTAAGAAATGCTTGTTGACATGAAAATATGAATTGCTAGAGCCCAAATGTGATGGTCCCACTGTCATAGATTAAGGAAAAGGTTTATTAGAAAAATGTTGACAGATCTCTTTCTTATTCTTGTTTGCTAGTTTTATAGTTTTATCCTAAAACACTATCAGGATGATCTGACATAAATGAGTGAAGAGCCAGACTTTCCACAAAATGGGCTTTCCTCCCACTACTTCTTCCTTATACTCTTCCATCATTTATATTCAAAAAAATCTGATGAATTCATTTCTATTTTATTAGTTCTTCCTTTGGCTACCAAAACCCTTCTCAGCAAAGAGATTCACTGCTGGCTAAGATGGATTCTAGGCTCTTTTGACGTCCTCTTTCAACTCATTCTTCTTTTCTTAACTGTTTTTTAAACTCTTACCTTCCATCTTAGAATCCATACTAAGCATTGATTCGAAGGTAGAAGGATAGTAAGAGTTGGGCAGTGGGAGTTAAGTGATTTACCCAGGGCCAAATAGCTAGAAAATGTCAGAGGGCAGATTTGAACCCAGGACCTCTCTCAAACAACTAAACCAAATACATGTCCCAACAACTTGTTATTCTTTATTCCATACATTTTAAAAAGTTTTTTTTTATATATTTTTTCTTTATATTGCCTAGATTTCCTCTATGAGAACCATCCTGGAATGCTCCCTTTCTCCCTCTCTCCTTCTAGCATTTCTGGTTTTCTTCAAGTCTCAGCTAAGTCCCACCTTCTGCAAGAGGTCTTTCCTGGTCCCCCTTAATGCTAAGGCCTTCCTTCTCTAGTTAATGTCTATTTGGTCCTGTCTGTGGCTTTTTTGTATGTAGCTGTTCCTATGCTGTCTCCCTCATTAGACTGTATGCAATGGGAGAGCAGGGACAGTCTTTATGCGAGATGTAACAACTGTTCCCTGCTTTCCCATCTCACCCTGTGGCAGTGAGAGATCAGCAATAATGAGACAGGCTAAGTTTGTGGCTTGAGTTTTAATATGGAATGAATCAATACTTTGGATTGGATGAAGCAAATGGGATACATGATACCTCACTAGATTCTACTTGTAACAATAGGGAAAATTCTGAGAATTCTAAAGATGGGCTCAGAGGACCTGCAGTTCTGGATCCAAGTAGGTACTATTTATTGTCATTCTCAGTTGTTCATTCATTTAGAGAAGGGTTTTTTTTCTGCTGGGCTTAGTTAATTAGGTTGAGAAAACTAGAATTGATCTTAAGTAAAGCTATAAAATTCCAGAGTAGAGCTGGCCTTGGCCAAATTTTGGCAATAAATACCCTGCTTGCTGTTCCCCCTGCCTGAAGTTATCTCCCTACTCCAGTCCATAGTGAATAAATGATGATATAAAGCAGACGTCTGAACTCTGCCCCCCAGTTTGATCAACTGCAGTGTCCCTCTTATTATCTTCAGGGTCAAATGAAAAATCCTCTGTTTGGCTTTTAATGCCTGTCCTAACCGGGACCCCTCCTCCCTTTCCGTCTTCTATGCCTTCTTCCCTTCCATGTACTCTTTGATTGTATTTGAAAATATTTATTTAGTTAATTAATTTATAATATTTTTCCATGGTTACATGATTCATTTTCTTTCCCTCCTCTAATCCAACCCCCTTCCTTAGTCAACCCCCAATTTCACTCAGTTTTACATGTGTCATTGATCAAGACCTATTTCCATATTATTAATATTTGCATTAGGGTGATCACTTAGATTCTAAATTCCCAATCATATCTTTGATTATATTGATATTGTGCTCCTTGCTATTTCTGGCATGTGATACCCAATCTCTCACCTCCATGTATGCCTTGACAGGAATTCCTGGACCCCCTTCAAGCCTCAGCTCGATTTCCATCCCCAGCAAGAAGACTTTCCAGGTCCTCTGTAATTCTAGTACCTTCCCTCTAAGATTATTCTAATTTATCCCTAGGGCCTGATTTCTTCAGAGTTGTTTGTGGGTCTTGTCTCTCATTAGACTTGGAGCTTCTGGAGGGCAGGGAGTGTCTTGGGTCTGTCTTTGTAGCATTTCTCCTGTTAAGAAATGCTTGTTGACATGAAAATATGAATTGCTAGAGCCCAAATGTGATGGTCCCACTGTCATAGATTAAGGAAAAGGTTTATTAGAAAAATGTTGACAGATCTCTTTCTTATTCTTGTTTGCTAGTTTTATAGTTTTATCCTAAAACACTATCAGGATGATCTGACATAAATGAGTGAAGAGCCAGACTTTCCACAAAATGGGCTTTCCTCCCACTACTTCTTCCTTATACTCTTCCATCATTTATATTCAAAAAAATCTGGTGAATTCATTTCTATTTTATTAGTTCTTCCTTTGGCTACCAAAACCCTTCTCAGCAAAGAGATTCACTGCTGGCTAAGATGGATTCTAGGCTCTTTTGACGTCCTCTTTCAACTCATTCTTCTTTTCTTTCCTGTTTTTTAAACTCTTACCTTCCATCTTAGAATCCATACAAAGCATTGATTCGAAGGTAGAAGGATAGTAAGAGTTGGGCAGTGGGATTTAAGTGATTTACCCAGGGCCAAACAGCTAGGAAGTGTCAGAAGACAGATTTGAACCCAGGACTTCTCTCTCAAACCAGTAAGCCACCTACATGCTCCAACAACCTCTGTCATTCTTTATTCAATCCATTTAAAAAAGTTTTTATTTTTTTAGGTTTTTTTGTTTTATTGTTTTTCATGTATGCTCCCTTCTTTTCTTAAATTTTTATTTGGTCAATTTCAAACATTATCTCTTGGTTACAAAAATCATATTCTATTCCTCCCTCCCCTTCCCCCAACCCATCCATAGCCTACCCTGAATTCCACTGGGTATTACATATGTCCTTGATCAGAACCCATTTCCATGTTGTTGGTGTTTGCATTAGGATGTTCATTTAGAGTCTACATCCCCAATCATATCCCCTCGACCCATGTATTCAAGCAGTTGTTTTTCTTCTATGTTTCTACTCCCATTGTTTTTCCTCTGAATGTGGATAGTGTTCTTTCTCATAGATCCCTCCAGGTTGATCAGGAACACTGCATTGCCACTAATGGAAAAGTTCATTACATTCGATTGTACCATAGTATATCAGTCTCTGAGTACAATGTTCTCCTGATACTGCTCCTTTCACTATGTATCAGTTCCTAGACTTTGTTCCAGTTCCCATGGAATTTCTCCACTTTATTATTCCTTTGAGTACAATAGTATTCCATCACCAACATATACCACAGTGTGTTCAGCCATTCCCCAATTGAAGGGCATCCCCTCATTATCCAATTTTTTTGCCACCACAAAGAGTGCAGCTATGAAAATTCTTCTACAAGTCTTTTTCCTTATTATCTCTATGGGGTACAAACCCAGCAGTGCTATGGCTGGGTCAAAGGGCAGACAGTCTTTTACCACCCTTTGGGCATAGTTCCAAATTGCCCTCCAGAATGGTTGGATCAATTTACAACTCCACCAGTAATGAATTAATGTCCCGACTTTGCCACATCCCCTCCAGCATTCATTACTTTCCCTTGCTTTGGTGTGAGGTGGTACCTCAGAGTTGTTTTGATTTGCATCTCTCTGATTATAAGAAATTTAGAACACTTTTTCATGTGGTTATTAATTGTTTTGATTGCTTTTACTGAAAATTGCCTATTCATGTCCATTTCCCATTCATCAGTTGGAGAATAGCTTGATTTTTTGTACAATTGATTTAACTCTTTGTAAATTTGAGTAATTAGACCTTTGTCAGAGGTTTTTGTTATGAAGATTGTTTCTCAGTTTGTTGCTTCCCTTCTAATTTTGGTTACATTGGTTTTGTTTGTACAAAACCTTTTTAATTTGATATAATCAAAATTATTTATTTTACTTTTTCTGACTCTTTCTAAGTCTTGCTTGGTTTTAAAACCTTTTCCTTCCCAAAGGTCTGATGTGTATACTATTATGTGTTCACAAAATTTACTTATGGTTTCCTTCTTTATGTTCAAGACATTCACCCATTGTGAGTTTATCTTGGAGTAGGGTGTGAGATGTTGATCTCTTCCACACTGTGTTCCAATTTTCCCAGCAGTTTTTATCAAATAGTGAGTTTTGGTCCAAAAAACTGGGATCTTTGGGCTTGTCATAGACTGTCTTGCTGAGATCACTTACCCCAAGTCTATTCCACTGATCCTCCTTTCTGTCTCTTAGCCAGTACCAAATTGTTTTGATGACCACTCCTTTATAGTATAGTTTGAGATGTGGTACTGCAAAGCCACCTTCCTTGGCATTTTTTTTTCACTATTTCCCTAGATATCCTTGATCTTTTATTCTTCCAAATGAGCTTTGTTATGTTTTTTTCTAATTCAGTAAAAAAGGTTTTTGGAAGTTCAATAGATATGGAACTAAATAAGTAAATTCATTTGTGTAGGATGGTCATTTTTATTATGTTAGATCATCCTACCCATGAGCAGAAAATTTTTTTCCAATTGCTCAGATCTAGTTTTAGTTCTGTGGAAAGTGTTTTATAGTTGTGTTCATATAGTTCCTGTGTTTGTCTCGGCAGATAGATTCCTAAGTATTTTATATTGTCTTGGGTAATTTTAAATGGAATTTCTCTTTCTCATTCTTGCTACTGAGATGTGTTGGAGCTGAAATCCTGATGACTTATGTGGGTTTATTTTGTATCCTGCAACTTTGCTAAAGTTGTTGATTATTTCAACTAGCTTTTTGGTTGATTCTCTAGGATTCTTTGGGTAGACCATCATATCATCCTCAAAGAGTGATAGCTTGGTCTCCTCTTTGCCAATTTTAATAATTTCAGTTTGTTTTTCTTCTCTAATTGCTACTGCTAGTGTTTCTAGTACAATGTTAAGTAATAGAGGTGATAATGGGCATCCTTGTTTCACTCCTGATCTTATTGGGAAGGCTTCTATTTTATCCCCAATGCAGATGATGTTTGCTGATGGTTTTAGAAATATACTCTTTATTATTTTTAGGAAAGGCCCTTCTATTCCTATACTTTCCAGTATTTCCAGTTGGAATGGATGTTGTATTTTATCAAAAGCTTTTTCTGCATCTATTAAGATAATCATGTGATTTTGTCTGTTTGATTGTTAATATGGTCAGTAATGTGGATGGTTCTCCTAGTATTGAACCATCATTGCATTCCTGGTATGAATCCTACCTGGTCATAGTGAATAACCCTTGTGATGACTTGCTGGAGTCTTTTTGCTAGTATCCTAATTACGATTTTTGCATCTATATTCATTAGGGAGATTGGTCTATAGTTTTCTTCCTCTGTTTTTGACCTGCCTGGTTTTGGGATCAGTACCATATTTGTGTCATAAAATGAATTTGGTAGAAGTCCTTCTTTGCTTATTCTGTGAAAGAGTTTGTATAATATTGGGATTAATTGTTCTTCGCATGTTTGATAGAATTCACTTGTGAATCCATCAGGCTCTGGGGATTTTTTCTTAGGGAATTCCTTAATGTCCTGTTCAATTTCTTTTTCTAAAATGGCATTATTTAAGACTTCTATTTCTTTTTCTGTTAGTCTAGGTAATTTATATTATGTAAATATTCATCCATATCTCCTAGATTGGCATATTTATTGCCATATATTTGGGAAAAATGGTTTTTAATGATTGCCTTAATTTCCTCTTCATTGGAGGTGAGCTCTCCCTTTTCATCTCTGATACTGTTAATTTGGTTTTCTTCTTTCCTTTTTTTATTAGAATGACCATTACTTTGTCTATTTTGTTTGTTTTTTCAAAATGCCATCTTCTCGTCTTATTTATTTGTTCAATAGTTCTTTCACTTTCAATTTTATTAATTTCTCCCTTAATTTTTAGGATCTCTAATTTAGTTTTCTTCTGGGGGGTTTTAATTTGTTCACTTTCAAGTTTTTTTTTATTTGCATTCCAATTCATTGACCTCTCCCCTCCCTAATTTGTTAATTTATGAATTCAAGGATATAAATTTCCCCCTGAGTACTGCTTTGGCTGCACCCCTTAGATTTTGAAAGGATGTCTCATCATTGTCATTTTCTTCAATGGAATTAATAATTCAATAATATATTGACCAAAATAATAAAATAATTAATTGTTTCTATGATTTGTTCTCTAACCAATTTTGGAAAATCATATTATTTAATTTCCAATTAATTTTTGATTTGGCTCTCCATGCACCCTTACTGATCATTATTTTTATTGCATTATGATCTGGAAAGGTTGCATTTATTATTTCTGCTTTTCTGCATTTGTTTGCCATGTTTCTATGACCCAGTACATGGTCAGTCTTTGTGAATGTACCATTTTGTGCTGAAAAGAAGGTGTATTCCTTTTTTATCCCTATTTATTTTTCTCCATATATGTATTAACTCTAACTTTTCTAAGATTTCATTCACATATTTTACATATTTCTTATTTATTTTTTTATTTGATTTATCTAAATTTGATAGTGGTAGGCTAAGGTCTCCCACTAGTATAGTTTTACTATCTATTTCCTCCTACAGTTCCACTAGTATCTCCTTTAGAAATTTGGATGCTATACCATTTGGTGCATACATGTAGATTACTGATATTTCCTCATTATCTATACTCCCTTTTATCAGGATGTATTTACCTTCCCTATCCCTTTTAATCAGATCTATTTTTACTTTGATTTTGTCAGATATCATGATTGAGACTACTGCCTTCTTTCTATCATTTGAGGCCCAATAGGTCTTGCTCCAACCTTTAATGCTAACCTCGTGAGTATCTACCCGCTTCAGGTATGTTTCTTGTAGACAATATATGGTAGGATTTTGGATTCTAATTCACTCTCCTATTCATTTACGTTTTATGGATGAGTTCATCTCATTCACATTCAAGGTTATGATTGTCACTTGTGAATTCCCTAGCATTTTGATATCCTATCCTAGTTCTGTCCTTTCTTCTTTTGCTATATCCTTTTAAACCAGTGGTTTAATTTTAATCAATCCCCCTAATCCCCTCCATTAATATTCTTCCCTTTCTGACCCCTCCCTTTTTGTTCCCTTCTTGTTTTTTTAGGGTCTGTAAATTTCCCTCCCCCCTTGCTTTCCCTTCCTTTTTGTCCTCCCTGCCCACTAACCCCCTTAGTTTTCCCTTCTAACTTACCCTGTAGGATAAGATAGAATTCAAGACCCCAATGGATCTAGAGGCTCTTCCCTCTCAGAATTGATTTCACTGAGAGTAAGGTTTAAGTATTACCTATTGGTACTCTCTTCCTCTCCTTATAAGAGTATTCTTCCTCTCCCTTTCCCATTTATATATTTGTGTGATAAAGATTAGCCTAATTATTTTATTTCTTTAAATATCTCTTGGTGCCATCTTTGATTCCCCCCCACACCCTTTTTCTTTTTTTTGTATATCATCCTATAGCTCTTAATACTGTAATCTCTTCCTATGAGTGATTCTTCTAATTAGTATAATAATGAGTACAATTTTTGAGAGTTACAAATAACATTTTCCCCATATATTAATACATATAATTTGATCTAATTGTATCCCTTAAAGAAGAGAGTTTGAATAAAAAAACATTTTCCCCTTTTCCCTCTCTTTCTTATTTACCTTTTCATGTTTTTCTTGATCTTTATGTTTGGCTATCAAACTTTCCACTTAGTTCTGGTCTTTTCTTTAAAAATACTTTGAAATATTCTATTTTGTTGAATGCCCATACTTTCGCATGGCAGTATATAGTCAGTTTTGATGGATAGGTGATTCTTGGTTGAAGACCCAATTCTCTTGCCTTTCTGAATATCATGTTCCAGGCCTTGAGGTCCCTTAGTGTGGAAGCTGCCAGGTCTTGTGTGATCCTGATTGGTGCTCCTTGGTATCTGAATTGTCTCTTTTTCACTTCTTGTAGAATTTTCTCCTTAGCTTGAAAGCTCTGGAATTTGGCAATTACATTCCTGGGAGTTGTCTTTTGAGGATTTAGTGTAGAATGTGTTCTATGAACACTTTCAATGTCTGTTTTGCCCCCTTGTTCCAGAACATCAGGGCAGTTTTCTTGGATGATTTCTTGTAATATGATGTCAATATTTCTGTTTATTTCTGGCTTTTCAGGTAGACCAATGATTCTCAAATTGTCTCTCCTTCCTCTGTTTTCCTGATGTGTCATCTTGTCAGTGAGATATTTTATGTTTTCTTCTATTATGTCAGTCTTTTGACTTTGCTTTATTAAGTCTTGCTGTTTTGCAAAATCATTCGCTTATAGTTGCCCAATTATGGTCTTTAGAGCCTGGTTTTCTGTCATGATCTTTTGGTTTTCCTCTTTAATCTTTTGATTTTCTGCTATAATCTTTTGATTTTCTCTTTGAACTACTTCCCACTTTTCTTGCAGGAAGGCTTACATCTTTTTAATAAGCACCAATTTAAATTCTTCCAGAAGTTGTAGACAATTTCCATTGGGGGGAGGGGAAGGTTTTGGTTTTGTTTGAATTTCCTCCTGTATTTCCTCTGTAGCCTGGGTTTTTCCTCCATAAAAATTTTCGAGGGTAAATGCCTTTTTTTTTATTTTCTTGGAGGGTATTTGTTGCTCCTGTGCACAATTTGCTATCACTCTAGTGTTTTTTCCTTCCCTTTTTAGTCAGAAATCTGAGTGAGATAGGCAGACACTCTGTGTATGGAATTAAAAAGCAAGGATTTTGCCTGAGGCAAGCTCTTGAATATCCACAGCCTCAGCTATTTGCTGCCCTTCTCTGCGCCACCTTCCTGTTAGTGCCGAAGGTCTGCGTTCCCCAACCTGCCAGGGTTTCAGGTCTAGCTGCTCTCAGGGGTAGATCTTTCATGGTCTTAGTCAGCTCTCAAAAACCTAAAGGTGACCCTTGCTCGTTCTAAAGGTGCCCCTCGCTCACTCACTGATTTTGGTGCTTGCAGGTTCTGACTCTGACTCCGTAGGAGGGGTGGGGGAGGGTAGATCAGCTCATATTTGGATGGGAGCTTTTTAACCCCCTTATATTGTGGAAATGCCCAAATCCCATGTACTTTCAATGCTGCGGCCTACTATAAAGTCCCTTAGTTTTTATGAATTTGGATTTTTTGGTCTTCTGAGATAGTCTATATCAGTGGGTACTGAGGAGAGGAAGTATCCCGCATCTGGACTGCTGACATGTTTACCCGGAAGCCTAAAAAGTTTTTATGGATATATTTTTTCTTTATATTGCCTAGATTTCCTCTATGGAACCCTCCTGGAATACTCTCTTTCTCCTTCTCTCCTTCTAGATTTCCTGGTTTTCTTCAGGTCTAAGCTAAGTGCCACCTTCTGCAGGAAGTCTTTCCTGGCCCCCCTTAATGCTGAAGCTATCCTCCTAAAGTTTATGTCTCTTTGGTCCTGTCTATGGCTGCTTTGTATGTAGTTGTTGGTATGCTGTCTCCCCCATTAGACTGTATGTGATGGGAGAACTAGGACAGTCTTTATGTAACATGTAAAGAGTGCCCCTGCTTTCACATTTCACCTTGTGGCAGTGAGGGCCCAGCAACAATGAGACAGGCTAAGTTTGTGAATTGAGTTTTAATATGGCATAAAACAATGCTTTAGTTTGGATGTAGCAAATGGGATACATGACACCACACTAGATCCTACTTGTAATAATGGGGAAATTTCTGAGAATTCTTAAGATGGGTACAGAGGACCTGTAGTTCTGGATCCAAGTAGGTACTATTTTTTGTCATTCTCAGTTGTTCATTCATTTAGAGAAGGGTTTTTTTCTGCTGGGGATAGTTAATTAGCCCGAGAAAACTAGAATTGATCTGAAGTAAAGCCATAAAGTTCCTGAGTAGAACTGGCCTTGGCCAAATTTTGGCAATAAATACCCTGCTTGCTGCTCCCCCTTAAGTTATCTCCCTACTCTAGTCTATAGTGAATAAATGATGATCTAAAGTACAAGTCTGAACTCTGCCCCCCAAGTTTGATCAACTGCAGTGTCCCTCTTATTATTTTCAGGACCAAATACAAAAATCTTCTGTTTAGGTTTTAATGCCTGTCCTAACCTGGACCCCTCCTCTCTTTACAGTCTTCTATACCTTCTTCCCTTCCCTGTACTCTGTGATTGTATTGATATTGGTCTTCTTGCTATTTCTGGGATATGATACCCAATCTCTCAACTCCATGTATGCCTTGACAGGAATTCCTGGACCCCCTTCAAGCCTCAGCTCGATTTCCATCCCCTGCAAGAAGCCTTTCCAGGTCCTCTGTAATTCTAGCACCTTCCCTCTAAGATTATTCTAATTTATCCCTAGGGCCTAATTTCTTCAGAGTTGTTTGTGGGTCATGTCTCTCATTAGACTTTGAGCTTCTGGAGGACAAGGAATGTCTTGGGCTTGTCTTTGTAGCACTTCTGATAAGAAATGCTTGTTTAAAAAAATGCTTGTTGACTTGATAACTTGAATTGCTAGAGCCCAGATGTGATGGTCCCACTGTCATAGATTAAGGAAAATGTTTATTAGGAAAATGTTGAGAGATCTCTTTCTTATTCTTGTTATCCACTTTCACAGTTTTATTCTAAAACACCATCAGGATGATCTGACATAATTGAGTGAAGAGTCAGACTTGTCTAAAAAATTGGCTTTTCCTCCCACTACGTCTTACTTATACTCTTCTCATCATCTATACTCAAGAAAATCTGGTGAATGAATTCATTTCTATTTTATTAGTTCTTCCTTTGGCTACCAAAACTCTTCTCAACAAAGAGATTAAGTTTCTATTGACTGAGGTGGATTCTAGGCTCTTTTAACCTCTTCTTTCAACTCATTCTTTTCTTTCTTGTTTTTTAAACTCTTACCTTCCATCTTGGAATCAATACTAAGTATTTATTCCAATGCAAAAGGATAGTAATAGTTGGGCAGTGGGAATTAAGTGATTTGCCCAGTGCCAAACAGCTAGGAATTGTCAGAGGGCAGATTTGAACCCAAGACCTCTCCTCTTTTAAACTACTAAGCCACCTAATATCCCCAAAAATCTGTTATTCTTTATTCCATACATTTTAAAACATTTTTTAACATATTTTTTTTCTTTTATTGCCTAGATTTCCTCTGTGAGGACCATCCTAGAATGTTCTCTTTCTCCCTCTCTCCTTCTAGCATTTCTGGTCTTCTTCAAGTCTCAGCAAAGTCCCACCTTCTGCAAGTAGTCTTTTCTGGCCCCCCTTAATGCTAAGGCCTTCCTTCTCTAGTTTATGTCTATGGCTTCTTTGTATGTAATTGTTTGTATGCTGTCTCCCCCATTAGACTGTATGTGATGGGAGAACTGGGACACTCTTCATGTAACATGTAACGACTGTCCCTGCTTTCCCATCTCACCTTGTGGCAGTGAAGGCCCAGCAGTAATGAGACAGACTTTGTATGTGGCTTGAGTCTTAATATGGAATGAAACAATGCTTTGGATTGGATGATGCAAATGGGATACATGATACCTCACTAGATTCTACTTGTAACAATAGGGAAAATTCTGAGAATTCTAAAGATGGGCACAGAAGACCTGTAGTTCTGGATCCAAGTAGGTACTATTTTTTGTCATTCTCAGTTGTTCATTCATTTAGAGAAGGGTTTTTTTCTGCTGGGGATAGTTAATTAGCTCGAGAAAACTCGAATTGATCTTAAGTTAAGCTATAAAGTTCCTTAGTAGAGCTGGCCTTGGCCAAATTTTGGCAATAAATACCCTGCTTGCTGCTCCCCCTGCCTCAAGTTATCTCCCTACTCCAGTCCATAGTGGATAAAAAATTCTCTCTTTAAATCTGAAGTCTGAACTCTGCACCCCGCCCGCCCGCTCCCGCCCCCCCCCCTTTTGATCAACTACAATATTCCTCTTATTATCTTCAGAGCCTGTCCTAACCTGGACCCTTCCTCCCTTTCCAGTCTTCTATATCTTCTTCCCTTCCCTGTACTCTGTGATTGTAGTTGAAAATATTTATTTAATTCATTAATTTAGAATATTTTTCCATGGTTACATGATTCATGTTCTTTCCCTCCTCTAATCTAACCCATTCCCTTAGTCACCCCTCAATTCTACTTGGTTTTACATGTGTCATTGATCAAGACTTATTTCCATATTATTAATATTTACATTAGGGTGATCACATAGTTTCTAAATCCCCAATCATATCATTGATTCTATTGATATTGGCCTCCTTACTATTTCTGGCATGTGATACCCAATCTCTCCCCTCCATGTATGCCTTGACAGGAATTCCGGAACCCCCTTCAAACCTCAGATATATTTCTATCCCTAGCAAGAATAACTTTATGGTCCTCTGTAATTTTAATATGTTCCCTCTAAGATTATTCTAATTTATCCCTAGGACCTGATTTGTTCAGAGTTCTTCGTGGGTCATGGCTCTCATTAGACTTTGAGCTTCTAGAGGGCAGCGAATGTTTTGGGCCTGTCTTTGTAGCATTTCTCCTGTTAAGAAATGATTGTTGACTTGATAACTTCAATTGCTAGAGCCCAGATATGATGGCCCCACTGTCATAGATTAAGGAAAAGGTTTATTAAAAAAATGTTGACAGATCTCTTTCTTATTCTTGTTTTTTACTTTTACAGTTTTGTCTTAAAACACTGTCAGGAAGTTCTGACATAATTTAATGAAGAGCCAGACTGTCCACAAAATGGGCTTTTTCTCCCACTATTCTTGCTTTTATTCTTCTCATCATTTATACTCAAAAAATCTGGTGAATGGATTCATTTATGTTTTATTAGTTCTTCCTTTGGCTTCCAAAACTGTTCTCAAGAAAGAGATTAAGTGTCTTTTGGCAGAGGTGGATTCTGGGCTCTTTTGACCTCTTCTTTCAACTCATTCTTCTTCTCTTTCTTTTTTTTAAAAACTCTACCTTCCATCTTAGAATGAATACTAAGTTTGATTCCAAGCCAGAAGATTATTAAGAGTTGGGCAATGGGGGTTAAGTGATTTGCCCAGGACCACTCAGCTAGGAATTCTCAGAGGACAGATTTGAACCCAGGACCTCTCCTCTTTCCAATCACTAAGCAACCTATATTCCCCAACATGTTATTCGTTATTCCATACATTTTAAAACATTTTTTAACATATTTTTTTTTCTTTTATTGCCTAGATTTCCTCTGTGAGGACCATCCTAGAATGTTCTCTTTCTCCCTCTCTCCTTCTAGCATTTCTGGTCTTCTTCAAGTCTCAGCAAAGTCCCACCTTCTGCAAGTAGTCTTTCCTGGCCCCCCTTAATGCCAAGGCCTTCCTTCTCTAGTTTATGTCTATGGCTCCTTTTTATGTAGTTGTTTGTATGCTGCCTCCCCCATTAGACTGTATGTGATGGGAGAGCAGGGACAGTCTTTATATGGCATGTAACGACTGTCCCTGCTTTCCCATCTCACATTGTGGCAGTGAAGGCCCAGCAATAATGAGACAGACTTTGTATGTGGCTTGAGTTTTAATATGGAATGAAACAATGCTTTGGATTGGATGAAGCAAATGGGATACATGATACCTCACTAGATTCTACTTGTAACAATAGGGAAAATTCTGAGAATTCTAAAGATGGGCACAGAAGACCTGTAGTTCTGGATCCAAGTAGGTACTATTTTTTGTCATTCTCAGTTGTTCATTCATTTAGAGAAGGGTTTTTTTCTGCTGGGGATAGTTAATTAGCCCGAGAAAACTAGAATTGATCTGAAGTAAAGCCATAAAGTTCCTGAGTAGAACTGGCCTTGGCCAAATTTTGGCAATAAATACCCTGCTTGCTGCTCCCCCTTAAGTTATCTCCCTACTCTAGTCTATAGTGAATAAATGATGATCTAAAGTACAAGTCTGAACTCTGCCCCCCAAGTTTGATCAACTGCAGTGTCCCTCTTATTATTTTCAGGGCCAAATACAAAAATCTTCTGTTTAGGTTTTAATGCCTGTCCTAACCTGGACCCGTCCTCTCTTTACAGTCTTCTATACCTTCTTCCCTTCCCTGTACTCTGTGATTGTATTGATATTGGTCTTCTTGCTATTTCTGGGATATGATACCCAATCTCTCAACTCCATGTATGCCTTGACAGGAATTCCTGGACCCCCTTCAAGCCTCAGCTCGATTTCCATCCCCTGCAAGAAGCCTTTCCAGGTCCTCTGTAATTCTAGCACCTTCCCTCTAAGATTATTCTAATTTATCCCTAGGGCCTAATTTCTTCAGAGTTGTTTGTGGGTCATGTCTCTCATTAGACTTTGAGCTTCTGGAGGACAAGGAATGTCTTGGGCTTGTCTTTGTAGCACTTCTGATAAGAAATGCTTGTTTAAAAAAATGCTTGTTGACTTGATAACTTGAATTGCTAGAGCCCAGATGTGATGGTCCCACTGTCATAGATTAAGAAAAATGTTTATTAGGAAAATGTTGAGAGATCTCTTTCTTATTCTTGTTATCCACTTTCACAGTTTTATTCTAAAACACCATCAGGATGATCTGACATAATTGAGTGAAGAGTCAGACTTGTCTAAAAAATTGGCTTTTCCTCCCACTACGTCTTACTTATACTCTTCTCATCATCTATACTCAAGAAAATCTGGTGAATGAATTCATTTCTATTTTATTAGTTCTTCCTTTGGCTACCAAAACTCTTCTCAACAAAGAGATTAAGTTTCTATTGACTGAGGTGGATTCTAGGCTCTTTTAACCTCTTCTTTCAACTCATTCTTTTCTTTCTTGTTTTTTAAACTCTTACCTTCCATCTTGGAATCAATACTAAGTATTTATTCCAATGCAAAAGGATAGTAATAGTTGGGCAGTGGGAATTAAGTGATTTGCCCAGTGCCAAACAGCTAGGAATTGTCAGAGGGCAGATTTGAACCCAAGACCTCTCCTCTTTTAAACTACTAAGCCACCTAATGTCCCCAAAAATGTGTTATTCTTTATTCCATACATTTTAAAACATTTTTTAACATATTTTTTTTCTTTTATTGCCTAGATTTCCTCTGTGAGGACCATCCTAGAATGTTCTCTTTCTCCCTCTCTCCTTCTAGCATTTCTGGTTTTCTTCAAGTCTCAGCAAAGTCCCACCTTCTGCAAGTAGTCTTTTCTGGCCCCCCTTAATGCTAAGGCCTTCCTTCTCTAGTTTATGTCTATGGCTTCTTTGTATGTAATTGTTTGTATGCTGTCTCCCCCATTAGACTGTATGTGATGGGAGAACTGGGACACTCTTCATGTAACATGTAACGACTGTCCCTGCTTTCCCATCTCACCTTGTGGCAGTGAAGGCCCAGCAGTAATGAGACAGACTTTGTATGTGGCTTGAGTCTTAATATGGAATGAAACAATGCTTTGGATTGGATGATGCAAATGGGATACATGATACCTCACTAGATTCTACTTGTAACAATAGGGAAAATTCTGAGAATTCTAAAGATGGGCACAGAAGACCTGTAGTTCTGGATCCAAGTAGGTACTATTTTTTGTCATTCTCAGTTGTTCATTCATTTAGAGAAGGGTTTTTTTCTGCTGGGGATAGTTAATTAGCTCGAGAAAACTAGAATTGATCTTAAGTTAAGCTATAAAGTTCCTTAGTAGAGCTGGCCTTGGCCAAATTTTGGCAATAAATACCCTGCTTGCTGCTCCCCCTGCCTCAAGTTATCTCCCTACTCCAGTCCATAGTGGATAAAAAATTCTCTCTTTAAATCTGAAGTCTGAACTCTGCACCCCGCCCGCCCGCTCCCGCCCCCCCCTTTTGATCAACTACAATATTCCTCTTATTATCTTCAGAGCCTGTCCTAACCTGGACCCTTCCTCCCTTTCCAGTCTTCTATATCTTCTTCCCTTCCCTGTACTCTGTGATTGTAGTTGAAAATATTTATTTAATTCATTAATTTAGAATATTTTTCCATGGTTACATGATTCATGTTCTTTCTCTCCTCTAATCTAACCCATTCCCTTAGTCACCCCTCAATTCTACTTGGTTTTACATGTGTCATTGATCAAGACTTATTTCCATATTATTAATATTTACATTAGGGTGATCACATAGTTTCTAAATCCCCAATCATATCATTGATTCTATTGATATTGGCCTCCTTACTATTTCTGGCATGTGATACCCAATCTCTCCCCTCCATGTATGCCTTGACAGGAATTCCGGAACCCCCTTCAAACCTCAGATATATTTCTATCCCTAGCAAGAATAACTTTATGGTCCTCTGTAATTTTAATATGTTCCCTCTAAGATTATTCTAATTTATCCCTAGGACCTGATTTGTTCAGAGTTCTTCGTGGGTCATGGCTCTCATTAGACTTTGAGCTTCTAGAGGGCAGCGAATGTTTTGGGCCTGTCTTTGTAGCATTTCTCCTGTTAAGAAATGATTGTTGACTTGATAACTTCAATTGCTAGAGCCCAGATATGATGGCCCCACTGTCATAGATTAAGGAAAAGGTTTATTAAAAAAATGTTGACAGATCTCTTTCTTATTCTTGTTTTTTACTTTTACAGTTTTGTCTTAAAACACCGTCAGGAAGTTCTGACATAATTTAATGAAGAGCCAGACTGTCCACAAAATGGGCTTTTTCTCCCACTATTCTTGCTTTTATTCTTCTCATCATTTATACTCAAAAAATCTGGTGAATGGATTCATTTATGTTTTATTAGTTCTTCCTTTGGCTTCCAAAACTGTTCTCAAGAAAGAGATTAAGTGTCTTTTGGCAGAGGTGGATTCTGGGCTCTTTTGACCTCTTCTTTCAACTCATTCTTCTTCTCTTTCTTTTTTTTTAAAACTCTACCTTCCATCTTAGAATGAATACTAAGTTTGATTCCAAGCCAGAAGATTATTAAGAGTTGGGCAATGGGGGTTAAGTGATTTGCCCAGGACCACTCAGCTAGGAATTGTCAGAGGACAGATTTGAACCCAGGACCTCTCCTCTTTCCAATCACTAAGCAACCTATATTCCCCAACATGTTATTCGTTATTCCATACATTTTAAAAAGTTTTTATTGATATATTTTTTCTTTATATTTCCTAGATTTCCTCTACGAGATCGATTCCTGGAATGCTCTCTTTTTCACTCTCTCCTTCTAGCTTTCCTGGCTTTCTTGAAGGCTCAGCTAAGTCCCACTATCTGCAAGTAGTCTTTCCTGGCCCCCCTTAATGCCAAGGCCTTCCTTCTCTAGTTTATGTCTATGGCTCCTTTGTATGTAGTTGTTTGTATGCTGCCTCCCCCATTAGACTGTATGTGATGGGAGAGCAGGGACAGTCTTTATATGGCATGTAACGACTGTCCCTGCTTTCCCATCTCACATTGTGGCAGTGAAGGCCCAGCAATAATGAGACAGACTTTGTATGTGGCTTGAGTTTTAATATGGAATGAAACAATGCTTTGGATTGGATGAAGCAAATGGGATACATGATACCTCACTAGATTCTACTTGTAACAATAGGGAAAATTCTGAGAATTCTAAAGATGGGCACAGAAGACCTGTAGTTCTGGATCCAAGTAGGTACTATTTTTTGTCATTCTCAGTTGTTCATTCATTTAGAGAAGGGTTTTTTTCTGCTGGGGATAGTTAATTAGCCCGAGAAAACTAGAATTGATCTGAAGTAAAGCCATAAAGTTCCTGAGTAGAACTGGCCTTGGCCAAATTTTGGCAATAAATACCCTGCTTGCTGCTCCCCCTTAAGTTATCTCCCTACTCTAGTCTATAGTGAATAAATGATGATCTAAAGTACAAGTCTGAACTCTGCCCCCCAAGTTTGATCAACTGCAGTGTCCCTCTTATTATTTTCAGGGCCAAATACAAAAATCTTCTGTTTAGGTTTTAATGCCTGTCCTAACCTGGACCCCTCCTCTCTTTACAGTCTTCTATACCTTCTTCCCTTCCCTGTACTCTGTGATTGTATTGATATTGGTCTTCTTGCTATTTCTGGGATATGATACCCAATCTCTCAACTCCATGTATGCCTTGACAGGAATTCCTGGACCCCCTTCAAGCCTCAGCTCGATTTCCATCCCCTGCAAGAAGCCTTTCCAGGTCCTCTGTAATTCTAGCACCTTCCCTCTAAGATTATTCTAATTTATCCCTAGGGCCTAATTTCTTCAGAGTTGTTTGTGGGTCATGTCTCTCATTAGACTTTGAGCTTCTGGAGGACAAGGAATGTCTTGGGCTTGTCTTTGTAGCACTTCTGATAAGAAATGCTTGTTTAAAAAAATGCTTGTTGACTTGATAACTTGAATTGCTAGAGCCCAGATGTGATGGTCCCACTGTCATAGATTAAGGAAAATGTTTATTAGGAAAATGTTGAGAGATCTCTTTCTTATTCTTGTTATCCACTTTCACAGTTTTATTCTAAAACACCATCAGGATGATCTGACATAATTGAGTGAAGAGTCAGACTTGTCTAAAAAATTGGCTTTTCCTCCCACTACGTCTTACTTATACTCTTCTCATCATCTATACTCAAGAAAATCTGGTGAATGAATTCATTTCTATTTTATTAGTTCTTCCTTTGGCTACCAAAACTCTTCTCAACAAAGAGATTAAGTTTCTATTGACTGAGGTGGATTCTAGGCTCTTTTAACCTCTTCTTTCAACTCATTCTTTTCTTTCTTGTTTTTTAAACTCTTACCTTCCATCTTGGAATCAATACTAAGTATTTATTCCAATGCAAAAGGATAGTAATAGTTGGGCAGTGGGAATTAAGTGATTTGCCCAGTGCCAAACAGCTAGGAATTGTCAGAGGGCAGATTTGAACCCAAGACCTCTCCTCTTTTAAACTACTAAGCCACCTAATGTCCCCAAAAATGTGTTATTCTTTATTCCATACATTTTAAAACATTTTTTAACATATTTTTTTTTCTTTTATTGCCTAGATTTCCTCTGTGAGGACCATCCTAGAATGTTCTCTTTCTCCCTCTCTCCTTCTAGCATTTCTGGTTTTCTTCAAGTCTCAGCAAAGTCCCACCTTCTGCAAGTAGTCTTTTCTGGCCCCCCTTAATGCTAAGGCCTTCCTTCTCTAGTTTATGTCTATGGCTTCTTTGTATGTAATTGTTTGTATGCTGTCTCCCCCATTAGACTGTATGTGATGGGAGAACTGGGACACTCTTCATGTAACATGTAACGACTGTCCCTGCTTTCCCATCTCACCTTGTGGCAGTGAAGGCCCAGCAGTAATGAGACAGACTTTGTATGTGGCTTGAGTCTTAATATGGAATGAAAAAATGCTTTGGATTGGATGATGCAAATGGGATACATGATACCTCACTAGATTCTACTTGTAACAATAGGGAAAATTCTGAGAATTCTAAAGATGGGCACAGAAGACCTGTAGTTCTGGATCCAAGTAGGTACTATGTTTTGTCATTCTCAGTTGTTCATTCATTTAGAGAAGGGTTTTTTTCTGCTGGGGATAGTTAATTAGCTCGAGAAAACTAGAATTGATCTTAAGTTAAGCTATAAAGTTCCTTAGTAGAGCTGGCCTTGGCCAAATTTTGGCAATAAATACCCTGCTTGCTGCTCCCCCTGCCTCAAGTTATCTCCCTACTCCAGTCCATAGTGGATAAAAAATTCTCTCTTTAAATCTGAAGTCTGAACTCTGCACCCCGCCCGCCCGCTCCCGCCCCCCCCTTTTGATCAACTACAATATTCCTCTTATTATCTTCAGAGCCTGTCCTAACCTGGACCCTTCCTCCCTTTCCAGTCTTCTATATCTTCTTCCCTTCCCTGTACTCTGTGATTGTAGTTGAAAATATTTATTTAATTCATTAATTTAGAATATTTTTCCATGGTTACATGATTCATGTTCTTTCTCTCCTCTAATCTAACCCATTCCCTTAGTCACCCCTCAATTCTACTTGGTTTTACATGTGTCATTGATCAAGACTTATTTCCATATTATTAATATTTACATTAGGGTGATCACATAGTTTCTAAATCCCCAATCATATCATTGATTCTATTGATATTGGCCTCCTTACTATTTCTGGCATGTGATACCCAATCTCTCCCCTCCATGTATGCCTTGACAGGAATTCCGGAACCCCCTTCAAACCTCAGATATATTTTTATCCCTAGCAAGAATAACTTTATGGTCCTCTGTAATTTTAATATGTTCCCTCTAAGATTATTCTAATTTATCCCTAGGACCTGATTTGTTCAGAGTTCTTCGTGGGTCATGGCTCTCATTAGACTTTGAGCTTCTAGAGGGCAGCGAATGTTTTGGGCCTGTCTTTGTAGCATTTCTCCTGTTAAGAAATGATTGTTGACTTGATAACTTCAATTGCTAGAGCCCAGATATGATGGCCCCACTGTCATAGATTAAGGAAAAGGTTTATTAAAAAAATGTTGACAGATCTCTTTCTTATTCTTGTTTTTTACTTTTACAGTTTTGTCTTAAAACACCGTCAGGAAGTTCTGACATAATTTAATGAAGAGCCAGACTGTCCACAAAATGGGCTTTTTCTCCCACTATTCTTGCTTTTATTCTTCTCATCATTTATACTCAAAAAATCTGGTGAATGGATTCATTTATGTTTTATTAGTTCTTCCTTTGGCTTACAAAACTGTTCTCAAGAAAGAGATTAAGTGTCTTTTGGCAGAGGTGGATTCTGGGCTCTTTTGACCTCTTCTTTCAACTCATTCTTCTTCTCTTTCTTTTTTTTTAAAACTCTACCTTCCATCTTAGAATGAATACTAAGTTTGATTCCAAGCCAGAAGATTATTAAGAGTTGGGCAATGGGGGTTAAGTGATTTGCCCAGGACCACTCAGCTAGGAATTGTCAGAGGACAGATTTGAACCCAGGACCTCTCCTCTTTCCAATCACTAAGCAACCTATATTCCCCAACATGTTATTCGTTATTCCATACATTTTAAAAAGTTTTTATTGATATATTTTTTCTTTATATTTCCTAGATTTCCTCTACGAGATCCATGCTGGAATGCTCTCTTTTTCACTCTCTCCTTCTAGCTTTCCTGGCTTTCTTGAAGGCTCAGCTAAGTCCCACTATCTGCAAGTAGTCTTTCCTGGCCCCCCTTAATGCCAAGGCCTTCCTTCTCTAGTTTATGTCTATGGCTCCTTTGTATGTAGTTGTTTGTATGCTGCCTCCCCCATTAGACTGTATGTGATGGGAGAGCAGGGACAGTCTTTATATGGCATGTAACGACTGTCCCTGCTTTCCCATCTCACATTGTGGCAGTGAAGGCCCAGCAATAATGAGACAGACTTTGTATGTGGCTTGAGTTTT
Organism: Monodelphis domestica; assembly: GCF_027887165.1. Taxonomy (NCBI): domain Eukaryota; kingdom Metazoa; phylum Chordata; class Mammalia; order Didelphimorphia; family Didelphidae; genus Monodelphis; species Monodelphis domestica. Next base: position 61,403,122 of record NC_077235.1, read on the forward strand.
AATATGGAATGAAACAATACTTTGGATTGGATGAAGCAAATGGGATACATGATACCTCACTAGATTCTACTTGTAACAATAGGGAAAATTCTGAGAATTCTAAAGATGGGCACAGAAGACCTGTAGTTCTGGATCCAAGTAGGTACTATTTTTTGTCATTCTCAGTTGTTCATTCATTTAGAGAAGGGTTTATTTCTGCTGGGGATAGTTAATTAGCTCGAGAAAACTAGAATTGATCTGAAGTAAAGCCATAAAGTTCCTGAGTAGAACTGGCCTTGGCCAAATTTTGGCAATAAATACCCTGCTTGCTGCTCCCCCTTAAGTTATCTCCCTACTCTAGTCTATAGTGAATAAATGATGATCTAAAGTACAAGTCTGAACTCTGCCCCCCAAGTTTGATCAACTGCAGTGTCCCTCTTATTATTTTCAGGGCCAAATACAAAAATCTTCTGTTTAGGTTTTAATGCCTGTCCTAACCTGGACCCCTCCTCTCTTTACAGTCTTCTATACCTTCTTCCCTTCCCTGTACTCTGTGATTGTATTGATATTGGTCTTCTTGCTATTTCTGGGATATGATACCCAATCTCTCAACTCCATGTATGTCTTGACAGGAATTCCTGGACCCCCTTCAAGCCTCAGCTCGATTTCCATCCCCTGCAAGAAGCCTTTCCAGGTCCTCTGTAATTCTAGCACCTTCCCTCTAAGATTATTCTAATTTATCCCTAGGGCCTAATTTCTTCAGAGTTGTTTGTGGGTCATGTCTCTCATTAGACTTTGAGCTTCTGGAGGACAAGGAATGTCTTGGGCTTGTCTTTGTAGCACTTCTGATAAGAAATGCTTGTTTAAAAAAATGCTTGTTGACTTGATAACTTGAATTGCTAGAGCCCAGATGTGATGGTCCCACTGTCATAGATTAAGGAAAATGTTTATTAGGAAAATGTTGAGAGATCTCTTTCTTATTCTTGTTATCCACTTTCACAGTTTTATTCTAAAACACCATCAGGATGATCTGACATAATTGAGTGAAGAGTCAGACTTGTCTAAAAAATTGGCTTTTCCTCCCACTACGTCTTACTTATACTCTTCTCATCATCTATACTCAAGAAAATCTGGTGAATGAATTCATTTCTATTTTATTAGTTCTTCCTTTGGCTACCAAAACTCTTCTCAACAAAGAGATTAAGTTTCTGTTGACTGAGGTGGATTCTAGGCTCTTTTAACCTCTTCTTTCAACTCATTCTTTTCTTTCTTGTTTTTTAAACTCTTACCTTCCATCTTGGAATCAATACTAAGTATTTATTCCAATGCAAAAGGATAGTAATAGTTGGGCAGTGGGAATTAAGTGATTTGCCCAGTGCCAAACAGCTAGGAATTGTCAGAGGGCAGATTTGAACCCAAGACCTCTCCTCTTTTAAACTACTAAGCCACCTAATGTCCCAAAAAATCTGTTATTCTTTATTCCATACATTTTAAAACATTTTTTAACATATTTTTTTCTTTTATTGCCTAGATTTCCTCTGTGAGGACCATCCTAGAATGTTCTCTTTCTCCCTCTCTCCTTCTAGCATTTCTGGTTTTCTTCAAGTCTCAGCAAAGTCCCACCTTCTGCAAGTAGTCTTTTCTGGCCCCCCTTAATGCTAAGGCCTTCCTTCTCCTGTTTATGTCTATGGCTTCTTTGTATGTAATTGTTTGTATGCTGTCTCCCCCATTAGACTGTATGTGATGGGAGAACTGGGACACTCTTCATGTAACATGTAACGACTGTCCCTGATTTCCCATCTCACCTTGTGGCAGTGAAGGCCCAGCAATAATGAGACAGACTTTGTATGTGGCTTGAGTCTTAATATGGAATGAAACAATGCTTTGGATTGGATGATGCAAATGGGATACATGATACCTCACTAGATTCTACTTGTAACAATAGGGAAAATTCTGAGAATTCTAAAGATGGGCACAGAAGACCTGTAGTTCTGGATCCAAGTAGGTACTATTTTTTGTCATTCTCAGTTGTTCATTCATTTAGAGAAGGGTTTTTTTCTGCTGGGGATAGTTAATTAGCTCGAGAAAACTAGAATTGATCTTAAGTTAAGCTATAAAGTTCCTTAGTAGAGCTGGCCTTGGCCAAATTTTGGCAATAAATACCCTGCTTGCTGCTCCCCCTGCCTCAAGTTATCTCCCTACTCCAGTCCATAGTGGATAAAAAATTCTCTCTTTAAATCTGAAGTCTGAACTCTGCACCCCGCCCGCCCGCTCCCGCCCCCCCCCCTTTTGATCAACTACAATATTCCTCTTATTATCTTCAGAGCCTGTCCTAACCTGGACCCTTCCTCCCTTTCCAGTCTTCTATATCTTCTTCCCTTCCCTGTACTCTGTGATTGTAGTTGAAAATATTTATTTAATTCATTAATTTACAATATTTTTCCATGGTTACATGATTCATGTTCTTTCTCTCCTCTAATCTAACCCATTCCCTTAGTCACCCCTCAATTCTACTTGGTTTTACATGTGTCATTGATCAAGACTTATTTCCATATTATTAATATTTACATTAGGGTGATCACATAGTTTCTAAATCCCCAATCATATCTTTGATTCTATTGATATTGGCCTCCTTACTATTTCTGGCATGTGATACCCAATCTCTCCCCTCCATGTATGCCTTGACAGGAATTCCGGAACCCCCTTCAAACCTCAGATATATTTCTATCCCTAGCAAGAATAACTTTATGGTCCTCTGTAATTTTAATATGTTCCCTCTAAGATTATTCTAATTTATCCCTAGGACCTGATTTGTTCAGAGTTCTTCGTGGGTCATGGCTCTCATTAGACTTTGAGCTTCTAGAGGGCAGCGAATGTTTTGGGCCTGTCTTTGTAGCATTTCTCCTGTTAAGAAATGATTGTTGACTTGATAACTTCAATTGCTAGAGCCCAGATATGATGGCCCCACTGTCATAGATTAAGGAAAAGGTTTATTAAAAAAATGTTGACAGATCTCTTTCTTATTCTTGTTTTTTACTTTTACAGTTTTGTCTTAAAACACCGTCAGGAAGTTCTGACATAATTTAATGAAGAGCCAGACTGTCCACAAAATGGGCTTTTTCTCCCACTATTCTTGCTTTTATTCTTCTCATCATTTATACTCAAAAAATCTGGTGAATGGATTCATTTATGTTTTATTAGTTCTTCCTTTGGCTTCCAAAACTGTTCTCAAGAAAGAGATTAAGTGTCTTTTGGCAGAGGTGGATTCTGGGCTCTTTTGACCTCTTCTTTCAACTCATTCTTCTTCTCTTTCTTTTTTTTTAAAACTCTACCTTCCATCTTAGAATGAATACTAAGTTTGATTCCAAGCCAGAAGATTATTAAGAGTTGGGCAATGGGGGTTAAGTGATTTGCCCAGGACCACTCAGCTAGGAATTGTCAGAGGACAGATTTGAACCCAGGACCTCTCCTCTTTCCAATCACTAAGCAACCTATATTCCCCAACATGTTATTCGTTATTCCATACATTTTAAAAAGTTTTTATTGATATATTTTTTCTTTATATTTCCTAGATTTCCTCTACGAGATCCATGCTGGAATGCTCTCTTTTTCACTCTCTCCTTCTAGCTTTCCTGGCTTTCTTGAAGGCTCAGCTAAGTCCCACTATCTGCAAGTAGTCTTTCCTGGCCCCCCTTAATGCCAAGGCCTTCCTTCTCTAGTTTATGTCTATGGCTCCTTTGTATGTAGTTGTTTGTATGCTGCCTCCCCCATTAGACTGTATGTGATGGGAGAGCAGGGACAGTCTTTATATGGCATGTAACGACTGTCCCTGCTTTCCCATCTCACATTGTGGCAGTGAAGGCCCAGCAATAATGAGACAGACTTTGTATGTGGCTTGAGTTTTAATATGGAATGAAACAATACTTTGGATTGGATGAAGCAAATGGGATACATGATACCTCACTAGATTCTACTTGTAACAATAGGGAAAATTCTGAGAATTCTAAAGATGGGCACAGAAGACCTGTAGTTCTGGATCCAAGTAGGTACTATTTTTTGTCATTCTCAGTTGTTCATTCATTTAGAGAAGGGTTTATTTCTGCTGGGGATAGTTAATTAGCTCGAGAAAACTAGAATTGATCTGAAGTAAAGCCATAAAGTTCCTGAGTAGAACTGGCCTTGGCCAAATTTTGGCAATAAATACCCTGCTTGCTGCTCCCCCTTAAGTTATCTCCCTACTCTAGTCTATAGTGAATAAATGATGATCTAAAGTACAAGTCTGAACTCTGCCCCCCAAGTTTGATCAACTGCAGTGTCCCTCTTATTATTTTCAGGGCCAAATACAAAAATCTTCTGTTTAGGTTTTAATGCCTGTCCTAACCTGGACCCGTCCTCTCTTTACAGTCTTCTATACCTTCTTCCCTTCCCTGTACTCTGTGATTGTATTGATATTGGTCTTCTTGCTATTTCTGGGATATGATACCCAATCTCTCAACTCCATGTATGTCTTGACAGGAATTCCTGGACCCCCTTCAAGCCTCAGCTCGATTTCCATCCCCTGCAAGAAGCCTTTCCAGGTCCTCTGTAATTCTAGCACCTTCCCTCTAAGATTATTCTAATTTATCCCTAGGGCCTAATTTCTTCAGAGTTGTTTGTGGGTCATGTCTCTCATTAGACTTTGAGCTTCTGGAGGACAAGGAATGTCTTGGGCTTGTCTTTGTAGCACTTCTGATAAGAAATGCTTGTTTAAAAAAATGCTTGTTGACTTGATAACTTGAATTGCTAGAGCCCAGATGTGATGGTCCCACTGTCATAGATTAAGGAAAATGTTTATTAGGAAAATGTTGAGAGATCTCTTTCTTATTCTTGTTATCCACTTTCACAGTTTTATTCTAAAACACCATCAGGATGATCTGACATAATTGAGTGAAGAGTCAGACTTGTCTAAAAAATTGGCTTTTCCTCCCACTACGTCTTACTTATACTCTTCTCATCATCTATACTCAAGAAAATCTGGTGAATGAATTCATTTCTATTTTATTAGTTCTTCCTTTGGCTACCAAAACTCTTCTCAACAAAGAGATTAAGTTTCTGTTGACTGAGGTGGATTCTAGGCTCTTTTAACCTCTTCTTTCAACTCATTCTTTTCTTTCTTGTTTTTTAAACTCTTACCTTCCATCTTGGAATCAATACTAAGTATTTATTCCAATGCAAAAGGATAGTAATAGTTGGGCAGTGGGAATTAAGTGATTTGCCCAGTGCCAAACAGCTAGGAATTGTCAGAGGGCAGATTTGAACCCAAGACCTCTCCTCTTTTAAACTACTAAGCCACCTAATGTCCCAAAAAATCTGTTATTCTTTATTCCATACATTTTAAAACATTTTTTAACATATTTTTTTTCTTTTATTGCCTAGATTTCCTCTGTGAGGACCATCCTAGAATGTTCTCTTTCTCCCTCTCTCCTTCTAGCATTTCTGGTTTTCTTCAAGTCTCAGCAAAGTCCCACCTTCTGCAAGTAGTCTTTTCTGGCCCCCCTTAATGCTAAGGCCTTCCTTCTCCTGTTTATGTCTATGGCTTCTTTGTATGTAATTGTTTGTATGCTGTCTCCCCCATTAGACTGTATGTGATGGGAGAACTGGGACACTCTTCATGTAACATGTAACGACTGTCCCTGATTTCCCATCTCACCTTGTGGCAGTGAAGGCCCAGCAATAATGAGACAGACTTTGTATGTGGCTTGAGTCTTAATATGGAATGAAACAATGCTTTGGATTGGATGATGCAAATGGGATACATGATACCTCACTAGATTCTACTTGTAACAATAGGGAAAATTCTGAGAATTCTAAAGATGGGCACAGAAGACCTGTAGTTCTGGATCCAAGTAGGTACTATTTTTTGTCATTCTCAGTTGTTCATTCATTTAGAGAAGGGTTTTTTTTCTGCTGGGGATAGTTAATTAGCTCAAGAAAACTAGAATTGATCTTAAGTTAAGCTATAAAGTTCCTTAGTAGAGCTGGCCTTGGCCAAATTTTGGCAATAAATACCCTGCTTGCTGCTCCCCCTGCCTCAAGTTATCTCCCTACTCCAGTCCATAGTGGATAAAAAATTCTCTCTTTAAATCTGAAGTCTGAACTCTGCACCCCGCCCGCCCGCTCCCGCCCCCCCCCCTTTTGATCAACTACAATATTCCTCTTATTATCTTCAGAGCCTGTCCTAACCTGGACCCTTCCTCCCTTTCCAGTCTTCTATATCTTCTTCCCTTCCCTGTACTCTGTGATTGTAGTTGAAAATATTTATTTAATTCATTAATTTAGAATATTTTTCCATGGTTACATGATTCATGTTCTTTCTCTCCTCTAATCTAACCCATTCCCTTAGTCACCCCTCAATTCTACTTGGTTTTACATGTGTCATTGATCAAGACTTATTTCCATATTATTAATATTTACATTAGGGTGACCACATAGTTTCTAAATCCCCAATCATATCTTTGATTCTATTGATATTGGCCTCCTTACTATTTCTGGCATGTGATACCCAATCTCTCCCCTCCATGTATGCCTTGACAAGAATTCCAGAACCCCCTTCAAACCTCAGATATATTTCTATCCCTAGCAAGAATAACTTTATGGTCCTCTGTAATTTTAATATGTTCCCTCTAAGATTATTCTAATTTATCCCTAGGACCTGATTTGTTCAGAGTTCTTCGTGGGTCATGGCTCTCATTAGACTTTGAGCTTCTAGAGGGCAGCGAATGTTTTGGGCCTGTCTTTGTAGCATTTCTCCTGTTAAGAAATGATTGTTGACTTGATAACTTCAATTGCTAGAGCCCAGATATGATGGCCCCACTGTCATAGATTAAGGAAAAGGTTTATTAAAAAAATGTTGACAGATCTCTTTCTTATTCTTGTTTTTTACTTTTACAGTTTTGTCTTAAAACACTGTCAGGAAGTTCTGACATAATTTAATGAAGAGCCAGACTGTCCACAAAATGGGCTTTTTCTCCCACTATTCTTGCTTTTATTCTTCTCATCATTTATACTCAAAAAATCTGGTGAATGGATTCATTTATGTTTTATTAGTTCTTCCTTTGGCTTCCAAAACTGTTCTCAAGAAAGAGATTAAGTGTCTTTTGGCAGAGGTGGATTCTGGGCTCTTTTGACCTCTTCTTTCAACTCATTCTTCTTCTCTTTCTTTTTTTTTAAAACTCTACCTTCCATCTTAGAATGAATACTAAGTTTGATTCCAAGCCAGAAGATTATTAAGAGTTGGGCAATGGGGGTTAAGTGATTTGCCCAGGACCACTCAGCTAGGAATTGTCAGAGGACAGATTTGAACCCAGGACCTCTCCTCTTTCCAATCACTAAGCAACCTATATTCCCCAACATGTTATTCGTTATTCCATACATTTTAAAAAGTTTTTATTGATATATTTTTTCTTTATATTTCCTAGATTTCCTCTACAAGATCCATCCTGGAATGCTCTCTTTTTCACTCTCTCCTTCTAGCTTTCCTGGCTTTCTTGAAGGCTCAGCTAAGTCCCACTATCTGCAAGTAGTCTTTCCTGGCCCCCCTTAATGCTAAGGCCTTCCTTCTCCTGTTTATGTCTATGGCTTCTTTGTATGTAGTTGTTTGTATGCTGTCTCCCCCATTAGACTGTATGTGATGGGAGAGCAGGGACAGTCTTTATATGGCATGTAACGACTGTCCCTGCTTTCCCATCTCACATTGTGGCAGTGAAGGCCCAGCAATAATGAGACAGACTTTGTATGTGGCTTGAGTTTTAATATGGAATGAAACAATGCTTTGGATTGGATGATGCAAATGGGATACATGATACCTCACTAGATTCTACTTGTAACAATAGGGAAATTCTGAGAATTCTAAAGATGGGCACAGAAGACCTGTAGTTCTGGATCCAAGTAGGTACTATTTTTTGTCATTCTCAGTTGTTCATTCATTTAGGGAAGGGTTTTTTTCTGCTGGGGATAGTTAATTAGCCCGAGAAAACTAGAATTGATCTTAAGTTAAGCTATAAAGTTCCTTAGTAGAGCTGGCCTTGGCCAAATTTTGGCAATAAATACCCTGCTTGCTGCTCCCCCTGCCTCAAGTTATCTCCCTACTCCAGTCCATAGTGGATAAAAAATTCTCTCTTTAAATCTGAAGTCTGAACTCTGCACCCCGCCCGCCCGCTCCCGCCCCCCCCCCTTTTGATCAACTACAATATTCCTCTTATTATCTTCAGAGCCTGTCCTAACCTGGACCCTTCCTCCCTTTCCAGTCTTCTATATCTTCTTCCCTTCCCTGTACTCTGTGATTGTAGTTGAAAATATTTATTTAATTCATTAATTTACAATATTTTTCCATGGTTACATGATTCATGTTCTTTCTCTCCTCTAATCTAACCCATTCCCTTAGTCACCCCTCAATTCTACTTGGTTTTACATGTGTCATTGATCAAGACTTATTTCCATATTATTAATATTTACATTAGGGTGATCACATAGTTTCTAAATCCCCAATCATATCTTTGATTCTATTGATATTGGCCTCCTTACTATTTCTGGCATGTGATACCCAATCTCTCCCCTCCACGTATGCCTTGACAGGAATTCCCCAACCCCCTTCAAACCTCAGATATATTTCTATCCCTAGCAAGAATAACTTTATGGTCCTCTGTAATTTTAATATGTTCCCTCTAAGATTATTCTAATTTATCCCTAGGACCTGATTTGTTCAGAGTTCTTCGTGGGTCATGGCTCTCATTAGACTTTGAGCTTCTAGAGGGCAGCGAATGTTTTGGGCCTGTCTTTGTAGCATTTCTCCTGTTAAGAAATGATTGTTGACTTGATAACTTCAATTGCTAGAGCCCAGATATGATGGCCCCACTGTCATAGATTAAGGAAAAGGTTTATTAAAAAAATGTTGACAGATCTCTTTCTTATTCTTGTTTTTTACTTTTACAGTTTTGTCTTAAAACACTGTCAGGAAGTTCTGACATAATTTAATGAAGAGCCAGACTGTCCACAAAATGGGCTTTTTCTCCCACTATTCTTGCTTTTATTCTTCTCATCATTTATACTCAAAAAATCTGGTGAATGGATTCATTTATGTTTTACTAGTTCTTCCTTTGGCTTCCAAAACTGTTCTCAAGAAAGAGATTAAGTGTCTTTTGGCAGAGGTGGATTCTGGGCTCTTTTGACCTCTTCTTTCAACTCATTCTTCTTCTCTTTCTTTTTTTTTAAAACTCTACCTTCCATCTTAGAATGAATACTAAGTTTGATTCCAAGCCAGAAGATTATTAAGAGTTGGGCAATGGGGGTTAAGTGATTTGCCCAGGACCACTCAGCTAGGAATTGTCAGAGGACAGATTTGAACCCAGGACCTCTCCTCTTTCCAATCACTAAGCAACCTATATTCCCCAACATGTTATTCGTTATTCCATACATTTTAAAAAGTTTTTATTGATATATTTTTTCTTTATATTTCCTAGATTTCCTCTACAAGATCCATCCTGGAATGCTCTCTTTTTCACTCTCTCCTTCTAGCTTTCCTGGCTTTCTTGAAGTTTCAGCTAAGTCCCACTATCTGCAAGTAGTCTTTCCTGGCCCCCCTTAAAGCCAAGGCCTTCCTTCTCTAGTTTATGTCTATGGCTCCTTTGTATGTAGTTGTTTGTATGCTGCCTCCCCCATTAGACTGTATGTGATGGGAGAGCAGGGACAGTCTTTATATGGCATGTAACGACTGTCCCTGCTTTCCCATCTCACATTGTGGCAGTGAAGGCCCAGCAATAATGAGACAGACTTTGTATGTGGCTTGAGTTTTAATATGGAATGAAACAATGCTTTGGATTGGATGATGCAAATGGGATACATGATACCTCACTAGATTCTACTTGTAACAATAGGGAAATTCTGAGAATTCTAAAGATGGGCACAGAAGACCTGTAGTTCTGGATCCAAGTAGGTACTATTTTTTGTCATTCTCAGTTGTTCATTCATTTAGAGAAGGGTTTTTTTCTGCTGGGGATAGTTAATTAGCCCGAGAAAACTAGAATTGATCTGAAGTAAAGCCATAAAGTTCCTGAGTAGAACTGGCCTTGGCCAAATTTTGGCAATAAATACCCTGCTTGCTGCTCCCCCTTAAGTTATCTCCCTACTCTAGTCTATAGTGAATAAATGATGATCTAAAGTACAAGTCTGAACTCTGCCCCCCAAGTTTGATCAACTGCAGTGTCCCTCTTATTATTTTCAGGGCCAAATACAAAAATCTTCTGTTTAGGTTTTAATGCCTGTCCTAACCTGGACCCGTCCTCTCTTTACAGTCTTCTATACCTTCTTCCCTTCCCTGTACTCTGTGATTGTATTGATATTGGTCTTCTTGCTATTTCTGGGATATGATACCCAATCTCTCAACTCCATGTATGCCTTGACAGGAATTCCTGGACCCCCTTCAAGCCTCAGCTCGATTTCCATCCCCTGCAAGAAGCCTTTCCAGGTCCTCTGTAATTCTAGCACCTTCCCTCTAAGATTATTCTAATTTATCCCTAGGGCCTAATTTCTTCAGAGTTGTTTGTGGGTCATGTCTCTCATTAGACTTTGAGCTTCTGGAGGACAAGGAATGTCTTGGGCTTGTCTTTGTAGCACTTCTGATAAGAAATGCTTGTTTAAAAAAATGCTTGTTGACTTGATAACTTGAATTGCTAGAGCCCAGATGTGATGGTCCCACTGTCATAGATTAAGGAAAATGTTTATTAGGAAAATGTTGAGAGATCTCTTTCTTATTCTTGTTATCCACTTTCACAGTTTTATTCTAAAACACCATCAGGATGATCTGACATAATTGAGTGAAGAGTCAGACTTGTCTAAAAAATTGGCTTTTCCTCCCACTACGTCTTACTTATACTCTTCTCATCATCTATACTCAAGAAAATCTGGTGAATGAATTCATTTCTATTTTATTAGTTCTTCCTTTGGCTACCAAAACTCTTCTCAACAAAGAGATTAAGTTTCTGTTGACTGAGGTGGATTCTAGGCTCTTTTAACCTCTTCTTTCAACTCATTCTTTTCTTTCTTGTTTTTTAAACTCTTACCTTCCATCTTGGAATCAATACTAAGTATTTATTCCAATGCAAAAGGATAGTAATAGTTGGGCAGTGGGAATTAAGTGATTTGCCCAGTGCCAAACAGCTAGGAATTGTCAGAGGGCAGATTTGAACCCAAGACCTCTCCTCTTTTAAACTACTAAGCCACCTAATGTCCCAAAAAATCTGTTATTCTTTATTCCATACATTTTAAAACATTTTTTAACATATTTTTTTTCTTTTATTGCCTAGATTTCCTCTGTGAGGACCATCCTAGAATGTTCTCTTTCTCCCTCTCTCCTTCTAGCATTTCTGGTTTTCTTCAAGTCTCAGCAAAGTCCCACCTTCTGCAAGTAGTCTTTTCTGGCCCCCCTTAATGCTAAGGCCTTCCTTCTCCTGTTTATGTCTATGGCTTCTTTGTATGTAATTGTTTGTATGCTGTCTCCCCCATTAGACTGTATGTGATGGGAGAACTGGGACACTCTTCATGTAACATGTAACGACTGTCCCTGATTTCCCATCTCACCTTGTGGCAGTGAAGGCCCAGCAATAATGAGACAGACTTTGTATGTGGCTTGAGTCTTAATATGGAATGAAACAATGCTTTGGATTGGATGATGCAAATGGGATACATGATACCTCACTAGATTCTACTTGTAACAATAGGGAAAATTCTGAGAATTCTAAAGATGGGCACAGAAGACCTGTAGTTCTGGATCCAAGTAGGTACTATTTTTTGTCATTCTCAGTTGTTCATTCATTTAGAGAAGGGTTTTTTTTCTGCTGGGGATAGTTAATTAGCTCAAGAAAACTAGAATTGATCTTAAGTTAAGCTATAAAGTTCCTTAGTAGAGCTGGCCTTGGCCAAATTTTGGCAATAAATACCCTGCTTGCTGCTCCCCCTGCCTCAAGTTATCTCCCTACTCCAGTCCATAGTGGATAAAAAATTCTCTCTTTAAATCTGAAGTCTGAACTCTGCACCCCGCCCGCCCGCTCCCGCCCCCCCCCCCTTTTGATCAACTACAATATTCCTCTTATTATCTTCAGAGCCTGTCCTAACCTGGACCCTTCCTCCCTTTCCAGTCTTCTATATCTTCTTCCCTTCCCTGTACTCTGTGATTGTAGTTGAAAATATTTATTTAATTCATTAATTTAGAATATTTTTCCATGGTTACATGATTCATGTTCTTTCTCTCCTCTAATCTAACCCATTCCCTTAGTCACCCCTCAATTCTACTTGGTTTTACATGTGTCATTGATCAAGACTTATTTCCATATTATTAATATTTACATTAGGGTGACCACATAGTTTCTAAATCCCCAATCATATCTTTGATTCTATTGATATTGGCCTCCTTACTATTTCTGGCATGTGATACCCAATCTCTCCCCTCCATGTATGCCTTGACAAGAATTCCAGAACCCCCTTCAAACCTCAGATATATTTCTATCCCTAGCAAGAATAACTTTATGGTCCTCTGTAATTTTAATATGTTCCCTCTAAGATTATTCTAATTTATCCCTAGGACCTGATTTGTTCAGAGTTCTTCGTGGGTCATGGCTCTCATTAGACTTTGAGCTTCTAGAGGGCAGCGAATGTTTTGGGCCTGTCTTTGTAGCATTTCTCCTGTTAAGAAATGATTGTTGACTTGATAACTTCAATTGCTAGAGCCCAGATATGATGGCCCCACTGTCATAGATTAAGGAAAAGGTTTATTAAAAAAATGTTGACAGATCTCTTTCTTATTCTTGTTTTTTACTTTTACAGTTTTGTCTTAAAACACTGTCAGGAAGTTCTGACATAATTTAATGAAGAGCCAGACTGTCCACAAAATGGGCTTTTTCTCCCACTATTCTTGCTTTTATTCTTCTCATCATTTATACTCAAAAAATCTGGTGAATGGATTCATTTATGTTTTATTAGTTCTTCCTTTGGCTTCCAAAACTGTTCTCAAGAAAGAGATTAAGTGTCTTTTGGCAGAGGTGGATTCTGGGCTCTTTTGACCTCTTCTTTCAACTCATTCTTCTTCTCTTTCTTTTTTTTTAAAACTCTACCTTCCATCTTAGAATGAATACTAAGTTTGATTCCAAGCCAGAAGATTATTAAGAGTTGGGCAATGGGGGTTAAGTGATTTGCCCAGGACCACTCAGCTAGGAATTGTCAGAGGACAGATTTGAACCCAGGACCTCTCCTCTTTCCAATCACTAAGCAACCTATATTCCCCAACATGTTATTCGTTATTCCATACATTTTAAAAAGTTTTTATTGATATATTTTTTCTTTATATTTCCTAGATTTCCTCTACAAGATCCATCCTGGAATGCTCTCTTTTTCACTCTCTCCTTCTAGCTTTCCTGGCTTTCTTGAAGGCTCAGCTAAGTCCCACTATCTGCAAGTAGTCTTTCCTGGCCCCCCTTAATGCTAAGGCCTTCCTTCTCCTGTTTATGTCTATGGCTTCTTTGTATGTAGTTGTTTGTATGCTGTCTCCCCCATTAGACTGTATGTGATGGGAGAGCAGGGACAGTCTTTATATGGCATGTAACGACTGTCCCTGCTTTCCCATCTCACATTGTGGCAGTGAAGGCCCAGCAATAATGAGACAGACTTTGTATGTGGCTTGAGTTTTAATATGGAATGAAACAATGCTTTGGATTGGATGATGCAAATGGGATACATGATACCTCACTAGATTCTACTTGTAACAATAGGGAAATTCTGAGAATTCTAAAGATGGGCACAGAAGACCTGTAGTTCTGGATCCAAGTAGGTACTATTTTTTGTCATTCTCAGTTGTTCATTCATTTAGGGAAGGGTTTTTTTCTGCTGGGGATAGTTAATTAGCCCGAGAAAACTAGAATTGATCTTAAGTTAAGCTATAAAGTTCCTTAGTAGAGCTGGCCTTGGCCAAATTTTGGCAATAAATACCCTGCTTGCTGCTCCCCCTGCCTCAAGTTATCTCCCTACTCCAGTCCATAGTGGATAAAAAATTCTCTCTTTAAATCTGAAGTCTGAACTCTGCACCCCGCCCGCCCGCTCCCGCCCCCCCCCCCTTTTGATCAACTACAATATTCCTCTTATTATCTTCAGAGCCTGTCCTAACCTGGACCCTTCCTCCCTTTCCAGTCTTCTATATCTTCTTCCCTTCCCTGTACTCTGTGATTGTAGTTGAAAATATTTATTTAATTCATTAATTTAGAATATTTTTCCATGGTTACATGATTCATGTTCTTTCTCTCCTCTAATCTAACCCATTCCCTTAGTCACCCCTCAATTCTACTTGGTTTTACATGTGTCATTGATCAAGACTTATTTCCATATTATTAATATTTACATTAGGGTGATCACATAGTTTCTAAATCCCCAATCATATCTTTGATTCTATTGATATTGGCCTCCTTACTATTTCTGGCATGTGATACCCAATCTCTCCCCTCCATGTATGCCTTGACAGGAATTCCGGAACCCCCTTCAAACCTCAGATATATTTCTATCCCTAGCAAGAATAACTTTATGGTCCTCTGTAATTTTAATATGTTCCCTCTAAGATTATTCTAATTTATCCCTAGGACCTGATTTGTTCAGAGTTCTTCGTGGGTCATGGCTCTCATTAGACTTTGAGCTTCTAGAGGGCAGCGAATGTTTTGGGCCTGTCTTTGTAGCATTTCTCCTGTTAAGAAATGATTGTTGACTTGACAACTTCAATTGCTAGAGCCCAGATATGATGGCCCCACTGTCATAGATTAAGGAAAAGGTTTATTAAAAAAATGTTGACAGATCTCTTTCTTATTCTTGTTTTTTACTTTTACAGTTTTGTCTTAAAACACCGTCAGGAAGTTCTGACAGAATTTAATGAAGAGCCAGACTGTCCACAAAATGGGCTTTTTCTCCCACTATTCTTGCTTTTATTCTTCTCATCATTTATACTCAAAAAATCTGGTGAATAGATTCATTTATGTTTTATTAGTTCTTCCTTTGGCTTCCAAAACTGTTCTCAAGAAAGAGATTAAGTGTCTTTTGGCAGAGGTGGATTCTGGGCTCTTTTGACCTCTTCTTTCAACTCATTCTTCTTCTCTTTCTATTTTTTTAAAACTCTACCTTCCATCTTAGAATGAATACTAAGTTTGATTCCAAGCCAGAAGATTATTAAGAGTTGGGCAATGGGGGTTAAGTGATTTGCCCAGGACCACTCAGCTAGGAATTGTCAGAGGACAGATTTGAACCCAGGACCTCTCCTCTTTCCAATCACTAAGCAACCTATATTCCCCAACATGTTATTCGTTATTCCATACATTTTAAAAAGTTTTTATTGATATATTTTTTCTTTATATTTCCTAGATTTCCTCTACGAGATCCATGCTGGAATGCTCTCTTTTTCACTCTCTCCTTCTAGCTTTCCTGGCTTTCTTGAAGGCTCAGCTAAGTCCCACTATCTGCAAGTAGTCTTTCCTGGCCCCCCTTAATGCCAAGGCCTTCCTTCTCTAGTTTATGTCTATGGCTCCTTTGTATGTAGTTGTTTGTATGCTGCCTCCCCCATTAGACTGTATGTGATGGGAGAGCAGGGACAGTCTTTATATGGCATGTAACGACTGTCCCTGCTTTCCCATCTCACATTGTGGCAGTGAAGGCCCAGCAATAATGAGACAGACTTTGTATGTGGCTTGAGTTTTAATATGGAATGAAACAATACTTTGGATTGGATGAAGCAAATGGGATACATGATACCTCACTAGATTCTACTTGTAACAATAGGGAAAATTCTGAGAATTCTAAAGATGGGCACAGAAGACCTGTAGTTCTGGATCCAAGTAGGTACTATTTTTTGTCATTCTCAGTTGTTCATTCATTTAGAGAAGGGTTTTTTTCTGCTGGGGATAGTTAATTAGCTCGAGAAAACTAGAATTGATCTGAAGTAAAGCCATAAAGTTCCTGAGTAGAACTGGCCTTGGCCAAATTTTGGCAATAAATACCCTGCTTGCTGCTCCCCCTTAAGTTATCTCCCTACTCTAGTCTATAGTGAATAAATGATGATCTAAAGTACAAGTCTGAACTCTGCCCCCCAAGTTTGATCAACTGCAGTGTCCCTCTTATTATTTTCAGGGCCAAATACAAAAATCTTCTGTTTAGGTTTTAATGCCTGTCCTAACCTGGACCCGTCCTCTCTTTACAGTCTTCTATACCTTCTTCCCTTCCCTGTACTCTGTGATTGTATTGATATTGGTCTTCTTGCTATTTCTGGGATATGATACCCAATCTCTCAACTCCATGTATGCCTTGACAGGAATTCCTGGACCCCCTTCAAGCCTCAGCTCGATTTCCATCCCCTGCAAGAAGCCTTTCCAGGTCCTCTGTAATTCTAGCACCTTCCCTCTAAGATTATTCTAATTTATCCCTAGGGCCTAATTTCTTCAGAGTTGTTTGTGGGTCATGTCTCTCATTAGACTTTGAGCTTCTGGAGGACAAGGAATGTCTTGGGCTTGTCTTTGTAGCACTTCTGATAAGAAATGCTTGTTTAAAAAAATGCTTGTTGACTTGATAACTTGAATTGCTAGAGCCCAGATGTGATGGTCCCACTGTCATAGATTAAGGAAAATGTTTATTAGGAAAATGTTGAGAGATCTCTTTCTTATTCTTGTTATCCACTTTCACAGTTTTATTCTAAAACACCATCAGGATGATCTGACATAATTGAGTGAAGAGTCAGACTTGTCTAAAAAATTGGCTTTTCCTCCCACTACGTCTTACTTATACTCTTCTCATCATCTATACTCAAGAAAATCTGGTGAATGAATTCATTTCTATTTTATTAGTTCTTCCTTTGGCTACCAAAACTCTTCTCAACAAAGAGATTAAGTTTCTGTTGACTGAGGTGGATTCTAGGCTCTTTTAACCTCTTCTTTCAACTCATTCTTTTCTTTCTTGTTTTTTAAACTCTTACCTTCCATCTTGGAATCAATACTAAGTATTTATTCCAATGCAAAAGGATAGTAATAGTTGGGCAGTGGGAATTAAGTGATTTGCCCAGTGCCAAACAGCTAGGAATTGTCAGAGGGCAGATTTGAACCCAAGACCTCTCCTCTTTTAAACTACTAAGCCACCTAATGTCCCAAAAAATCTGTTATTCTTTATTCCATACATTTTAAAACATTTTTAACATATTTTTTTTTCTTTTATTGCCTAGATTTCCTCTGTGAGGACCATCCTAGAATGTTCTCTTTCTCCCTCTCTCCTTCTAGCATTTCTGGTTTTCTTCAAGTCTCAGCAAAGTCCCACCTTCTGCAAGTAGTCTTTTCTGGCCCCCCTTAATGCTAAGGCCTTCCTTCTCTAGTTTATGTCTATGGCTTCTTTGTATGTAATTGTTTGTATGCTGTCTCCCCCATTAGACTGTATGTGATGGGAGAACTGGGACACTCTTCATGTAACATGTAACGACTGTCCCTGATTTCCCATCTCACCTTGTGGCAGTGAAGGCCCAGCAATAATGAGACAGACTTTGTATGTGGCTTGAGTCTTAATATGGAATGAAACAATGCTTTGGATTGGATGATGCAAATGGGATACATGATACCTCACTAGATTCTACTTGTAACAATAGGGAAAATTCTGAGAATTCTAAAGATGGGCACAGAAGACCTGTAGTTCTGGATCCAAGTAGGTACTATTTTTTGTCATTCTCAGTTGTTCATTCATTTAGAGAAGGGTTTTTTTCTGCTGGGGATAGTTAATTAGCTCGAGAAAACTAGAATTGATCTTAAGTTAAGCTATAAAGTTCCTTAGTAGAGCTGGCCTTGGCCAAATTTTGGCAATAAATACCCTGCTTGCTGCTCCCCCTGCCTCAAGTTATCTCCCTACTCCAGTCCATAGTGGATAAAAAATTCTCTCTTTAAATCTGAAGTCTGAACTCTGCACCCCACCCGCCCGCTCCCGCCCCCCCCCCCCCTTTTGATCAACTACAATATTCCTCTTATTATCTTCAGAGCCTGTCCTAAACTGGACCCTTCCTCCCTTTCCAGTCTTCTATATCTTCTTCCCTTCCCTGTACTCTGTGATTGTAGTTGAAAATATTTATTTAATTCATTAATTTAGAATATTTTTCCATGGTTACATGATTCATGTTCTTTCTCTCCTCTAATCTAACCCATTCCCTTAGTCACCCCTCAATTCTACTTGGTTTTACATGTGTCATTGATCAAGACTTATTTCCATATTATTAATATTTACATTAGGGTGACCACATAGTTTCTAAATCCCCAATCATATCTTTGATTCTATTGATATTGGCCTCCTTACTATTTCTGGCATGTGATACCCAATCTCTCCCCTCCATGTATGCCTTGACAAGAATTCCAGAACCCCCTTCAAACCTCAGATATATTTCTATCCCTAGCAAGAATAACTTTATGGTCCTCTGTAATTTTAATATGTTCCCTCTAAGATTATTCTAATTTATCCCTAGGACCTGATTTGTTCAGAGTTCTTCGTGGGTCATGGCTCTCATTAGACTTTGAGCTTCTAGAGGGCAGCGAATGTTTTGGGCCTGTCTTTGTAGCATTTCTCCTGTTAAGAAATGATTGTTGACTTGATAACTTCAATTGCTAGAGCCCAGATATGATGGCCCCACTGTCATAGATTAAGGAAAAGGTTTATTAAAAAAATGTTGACAGATCTCTTTCTTATTCTTGTTTTTTACTTTTACAGTTTTGTCTTAAAACACTGTCAGGAAGTTCTGACATAATTTAATGAAGAGCCAGACTGTCCACAAAATGGGCTTTTTCTCCCACTATTCTTGCTTTTATTCTTCTCATCATTTATACTCAAAAAATCTGGTGAATGGATTCATTTATGTTTTATTAGTTCTTCCTTTGGCTTCCAAAACTGTTCTCAAGAAAGAGATTAAGTGTCTTTTGGCAGAGGTGGATTCTGGGCTCTTTTGACCTCTTCTTTCAACTCATTCTTCTTCTCTTTCTTTTTTTTTAAAACTCTACCTTCCATCTTAGAATGAATACTAAGTTTGATTCCAAGCCAGAAGATTATTAAGAGTTGGGCAATGGGGGTTAAGTGATTTGCCCAGGACCACTCAGCTAGGAATTGTCAGAGGACAGATTTGAACCCAGGACCTCTCCTCTTTCCAATCACTAAGCAACCTATATTCCCCAACATGTTATTCGTTATTCCATACATTTTAAAAAGTTTTTATTGATATATTTTTTCTTTATATTTCCTAGATTTCCTCTACGAGATCCATGCTGGAATGCTCTCTTTTTCACTCTCTCCTTCTAGCTTTCCTGGCTTTCTTGAAGGCTCAGCTAAGTCCCACTATCTGCAAGTAGTCTTTCCTGGCCCCCCTTAATGCTAAGGCCTTCCTTCTCCTGTTTATGTCTATGGCTTCTTTGTATGTAGTTGTTTGTATGCTGTCTCCCCCATTAGACTGTATGTGATGGGAGAGCAGGGACAGTCTTTATATGGCATGTAACGACTGTCCCTGCTTTCCCATCTCACATTGTGGCAGTGAAGGCCCAGCAATAATGAGACAGACTTTGTATGTGGCTTGAGTTTTAATATGGAATGAAACAATGCTTTGGATTGGATGATGCAAATGGGATACATGATACCTCACTAGATTCTACTTGTAACAATAGGGAAATTCTGAGAATTCTAAAGATGGGCACAGAAGACCTGTAGTTCTGGATCCAAGTAGGTACTATTTTTTGTCATTCTCAGTTGTTCATTCATTTAGGGAAGGGTTTTTTTCTGCTGGGGATAGTTAATTAGCCCGAGAAAACTAGAATTGATCTTAAGTTAAACTATAAAGTTCCTTAGTAGAGCTGGCCTTGGCCAAATTTTGGCAATAAATACCCTGCTTGCTGCTCCCCCTGCCTCAAGTTATCTCCCTACTCCAGTCCATAGTGGATAAAAAATTCTCTCTTTAAATCTGAAGTCTGAACTCTGCACCCCGCCCGCCCGCTCCCGCCCCCCCCCCCCTTTTGATCAACTACAATATTCCTCTTATTATCTTCAGAGCCTGTCCTAAACTGGACCCTTCCTCCCTTTCCAGTCTTCTATATCTTCTTCCCTTCCCTGTACTCTGTGATTGTAGTTGAAAATATTTATTTAATTCATTAATTTAGAATATTTTTCCATGGTTACATGATTCATGTTCTTTCCCTCCTCTAATCTAACCCATTCCCTTAGTCACCCCTCAATTCTACTTGGTTTTACATGTGTCATTGATCAAGACTTATTTCCATATTATTAATATTTACATTAGGGTGATCACATAGTTTCTAAATCCCCAATCATATCTTTGATTCTATTGATATTGGCCTCCTTACTATTTCTGGCATGTGATACCCAATCTCTCCCCTCCACGTATGCCTTGACAGGAATTCCCCAACCCCCTTCAAACCTCAGATATATTTCTATCCCTAGCAAGAATAACTTTATGGTCCTCTGTAATTTTAATATGTTCCCTCTAAGATTATTCTAATTTATCCCTAGGACCTGATTTGTTCAGAGTTCTTCGTGGGTCATGGCTCTCATTAGACTTTGAGCTTCTAGAGGGCAGCGAATGTTTTGGGCCTGTCTTTGTAGCATTTCTCCTGTTAAGAAATGATTGTTGACTTGATAACTTCAATTGCTAGAGCCCAGATATGATGGCCCCACTGTCATAGATTAAGGAAAAGGTTTATTAAAAAAATGTTGACAGATCTCTTTCTTATTCTTGTTTTTTACTTTTACAGTTTTGTCTTAAAACACTGTCAGGAAGTTCTGACATAATTTAATGAAGAGCCAGACTGTCCACAAAATGGGCTTTTTCTCCCACTATTCTTGCTTTTATTCTTCTCATCATTTATACTCAAAAAATCTGGTGAATGGATTCATTTATGTTTTACTAGTTCTTCCTTTGGCTTCCAAAACTGTTCTCAAGAAAGAGATTAAGTGTCTTTTGGCAGAGGTGGATTCTGGGCTCTTTTGACCTCTTCTTTCAACTCATTCTTCTTCTCTTTCTTTTTTTTTAAAACTCTACCTTCCATCTTAGAATGAATACTAAGTTTGATTCCAAGCCAGAAGATTATTAAGAGTTGGGCAATGGGGGTTAAGTGATTTGCCCAGGACCACTCAGCTAGGAATTGTCAGAGGACAGATTTGAACCCAGGACCTCTCCTCTTTCCAATCACTAAGCAACCTATATTCCCCAACATGTTATTCGTTATTCCATACATTTTAAAAAGTTTTTATTGATATATTTTTTCTTTATATTTCCTAGATTTCCTCTACAAGATCCATCCTGGAATGCTCTCTTTTTCACTCTCTCCTTCTAGCTTTCCTGGCTTTCTTGAAGTTTCAGCTAAGTCCCACTATCTGCAAGTAGTCTTTCCTGGCCCCCCTTAAAGCCAAGGCCTTCCTTCTCTAGTTTATGTCTATGGCTCCTTTGTATGTAGTTGTTTGTATGCTGCCTCCCCCATTAGACTGTATGTGATGGGAGAGCAGGGACAGTCTTTATATGGCATGTAACGACTGTCCCTGCTTTCCCATCTCACATTGTGGCAGTGAAGGCCCAGCAATAATGAGACAGACTTTGTATGTGGCTTGAGTTTTAATATGGAATGAAACAATGCTTTGGATTGGATGATGCAAATGGGATACATGATACCTCACTAGATTCTACTTGTAACAATAGGGAAATTCTGAGAATTCTAAAGATGGGCACAGAAGACCTGTAGTTCTGGATCCAAGTAGGTACTATTTTTTGTCATTCTCAGTTGTTCATTCATTTAGAGAAGGGTTTTTTTCTGCTGGGGATAGTTAATTAGCCCGAGAAAACTAGAATTGATCTGAAGTAAAGCCATAAAGTTCCTGAGTAGAACTGGCCTTGGCCAAATTTTGGCAATAAATACCCTGCTTGCTGCTCCCCCTTAAGTTATCTCCCTACTCTAGTCTATAGTGAATAAATGATGATCTAAAGTACAAGTCTGAACTCTGCCCCCCAAGTTTGATCAACTGCAGTGTCCCTCTTATTATTTTCAGGGCCAAATACAAAAATCTTCTGTTTAGGTTTTAATGCCTGTCCTAACCTGGACCCGTCCTCTCTTTACAGTCTTCTATACCTTCTTCCCTTCCCTGTACTCTGTGATTGTATTGATATTGGTCTTCTTGCTATTTCTGGGATATGATACCCAATCTCTCAACTCCATGTATGCCTTGACAGGAATTCCTGGACCCCCTTCAAGCCTCAGCTCGATTTCCATCCCCTGCAAGAAGCCTTTCCAGGTCCTCTGTAATTCTAGCACCTTCCCTCTAAGATTATTCTAATTTATCCCTAGGGCCTAATTTCTTCAGAGTTGTTTGTGGGTCATGTCTCTCATTAGACTTTGAGCTTCTGGAGGACAAGGAATGTCTTGGGCTTGTCTTTGTAGCACTTCTGATAAGAAATGCTTGTTTAAAAAAATGCTTGTTGACTTGATAACTTGAATTGCTAGAGCCCAGATGTGATGGTCCCACTGTCATAGATTAAGGAAAATGTTTATTAGGAAAATGTTGAGAGATCTCTTTCTTATTCTTGTTATCCACTTTCACAGTTTTATTCTAAAACACCATCAGGATGATCTGACATAATTGAGTGAAGAGTCAGACTTGTCTAAAAAATTGGCTTTTCCTCCCACTACGTCTTACTTATACTCTTCTCATCATCTATACTCAAGAAAATCTGGTGAATGAATTCATTTCTATTTTATTAGTTCTTCCTTTGGCTACCAAAACTCTTCTCAACAAAGAGATTAAGTTTCTGTTGACTGAGGTGGATTCTAGGCTCTTTTAACCTCTTCTTTCAACTCATTCTTTTCTTTCTTGTTTTTTAAACTCTTACCTTCCATCTTGGAATCAATACTAAGTATTTATTCCAATGCAAAAGGATAGTAATAGTTGGGCAGTGGGAATTAAGTGATTTGCCCAGTGCCAAACAGCTAGGAATTGTCAGAGGGCAGATTTGAACCCAAGACCTCTCCTCTTTTAAACTACTAAGCCACCTAATGTCCCAAAAAATCTGTTATTCTTTATTCCATACATTTTAAAACATTTTTAACATATTTTTTTTTCTTTTATTGCCTAGATTTCCTCTGTGAGGACCATCCTAGAATGTTCTCTTTCTCCCTCTCTCCTTCTAGCATTTCTGGTTTTCTTCAAGTCTCAGCAAAGTCCCACCTTCTGCAAGTAGTCTTTTCTGGCCCCCCTTAATGCTAAGGCCTTCCTTCTCTAGTTTATGTCTATGGCTTCTTTGTATGTAATTGTTTGTATGCTGTCTCCCCCATTAGACTGTATGTGATGGGAGAACTGGGACACTCTTCATGTAACATGTAACGACTGTCCCTGATTTCCCATCTCACCTTGTGGCAGTGAAGGCCCAGCAATAATGAGACAGACTTTGTATGTGGCTTGAGTCTTAATATGGAATGAAACAACTTTGGATTGGATGATGCAAATGGGATACATGATACCTCACTAGATTCTACTTGTAACAATAGGGAAAATTCTGAGAATTCTAAAGATGGGCACAGAAGACCTGTAGTTCTGGATCCAAGTAGGTACTATTTTTTGTCATTTTCAGTTGTTCATTCATTTAGAGAAGGGTTTTTTTCTGCTGGGGATAGTTAATTAGCTCGAGAAAACTAGAATTGATCTTAAGTTAAGCTATAAAGTTCCTTAGTAGAGCTGGCCTTGGCCAAATTTTGGCAATAAATACCCTGCTTGCTGCTCCCCCTGCCTCAAGTTATCTCCCTACTCCAGTCCATAGTGGATAAAAAATTCTCTCTTTAAATCTGAAGTCTGAACTCTGCACCCCGCCCGCCCGCTCCCGCCCCCCCCCCCCTTTTGATCAACTACAATATTCCTCTTATTATCTTCAGAGCCTGTCCTAACCTGGACCCTTCCTCCCTTTCCAGTCTTCTATATCTTCTTCCCTTCCCTGTACTCTGTGATTGTAGTTGAAAATATTTATTTAATTCATTAATTTAGAATATTTTTCCATGGTTACATGATTCATGTTCTTTCTCTCCTCTAATCTAACCCATTCCCTTAGTCACCCCTCAATTCTACTTGGTTTTACATGTGTCATTGATCAAGACTTATTTCCATATTATTAATATTTACATTAGGGTGATCACATAGTTTCTAAATCCCCAATCATATCTTTGATTCTATTGATATTGGCCTCCTTACTATTTCTGGCATGTGATACCCAATCTCTCCCCTCCATGTATGCCTTGACAGGAATTCCAGAACCCCCTTCAAACCTCAGATATATTTCTATCCCTAGCAAGAATAACTTTATGGTCCTCTGTAATTTTAATATGTTCCCTCTAAGATTATTCTAATTTATCCCTAGGACCTGATTTGTTCAGAGTTCTTCGTGGGTCATGGCTCTCATTAGACTTTGAGCTTCTAGAGGGCAGCGAATGTTTTGGGCCTGTCTTTGTAGCATTTCTCCTGTTAAGAAATGATTGTTGACTTGATAACTTCAATTGCTAGAGCCCAGATATGATGGCCCCACTGTCATAGATTAAGGAAAAGGTTTATTAAAAAAATGTTGACAGATCTCTTTCTTATTCTTGTTTTTTACTTTTACAGTTTTGTCTTAAAACACCGTCAGGAAGTTCTGACATAATTTAATGAAGAGCCAGACTGTCCACAAAATGGGCTTTTTCTCCCACTATTCTTGCTTTTATTCTTCTCATCATTTATACTCAAAAAATCTGGTGAATGGATTCATTTATGTTTTATTAGTTCTTCCATTGGCTTCCAAAACTGTTCTCAAGAAAGAGATTAAGTGTCTTTTGGCAGAGGTGGATTCTGGGCTCTTTTGACCTCTTCTTTCAACTCATTCTTCTTCTCTTTCTTTTTTTTTAAAACTCTACCTTCCATCTTAGAATGAATACTAAGTTTGATTCCAAGCCAGAAGATTATTAAGAGTTGGGCAATGGGGGTTAAGTGATTTGCCCAGGACCACTCAGCTAGGAATTGTCAGAGGACAGATTTGAACCCAGGACCTCTCCTCTTTCCAATCACTAAGCAACCTATATTCCCCAACATGTTATTCGTTATTCCATACATTTTAAAAAGTTTTTATTGATATATTTTTTCTTTATATTTCCTAGATTTCCTCTACGAGATCCATCCTGGAATGCTCTCTTTTTCACTCTCTCCTTCTAGCTTTCCTGGCTTTCTTGAAGGCTCAGCTAAGTCCCACTATCTGCAAGTAGTCTTTCCTGGCCCCCCTTAATGCTAAGGCCTTCCTTCTCCTGTTTATGTCTATGGCTTCTTTGTATGTAGTTGTTTGTATGCTGTCTCCCCCATTAGACTGTATGTGATGGGAGAGCAGGGACAGTCTTTATATGGCATGTAACGACTGTCCCTGCTTTCCCATCTCACATTGTGGCAGTGAAGGCCCAGCAATAATGAGACAGACTTTGTATGTGGCTTGAGTTTTAATATGGAATGAAACAATGCTTTGGATTGGATGATGCAAATGGGATACATGATACCTCACTAGATTCTACTTGTAACAATAGGGAAATTCTGAGAATTCTAAAGATGGGCACAGAAGACCTGTAGTTCTGGATCCAAGTAGGTACTATTTTTTGTCATTCTCAGTTGTTCATTCATTTAGGGAAGGGTTTTTTTCTGCTGGGGATAGTTAATTAGCCCGAGAAAACTAGAATTGATCTTAAGTTAAGCTATAAAGTTCCTTAGTAGAGCTGGCCTTGGCCAAATTTTGGCAATAAATACCCTGCTTGCTGCTCCCCCTGCCTCAAGTTATCTCCCTACTCCAGTCCATAGTGGATAAAAAATTCTCTCTTTAAATCTGAAGTCTGAACTCTGCACCCTGCCCGCCCGCTCCCGCCCCCCCCCCTTTTGATCAACTACAATATTCCTCTTATTATCTTCAGAGCCTGTCCTAACCTGGACCCTTCCTCCCTTTCCAGTCTTCTATATCTTCTTCCCTTCCCTGTACTCTGTGATTGTAGTTGAAAATATTTATTTAATTCATTAATTTAGAATATTTTTCCATGGTTACATGATTCATGTTCTTTCCCTCCTCTAATCTAACCCATTCCCTTAGTCACCCCTCAATTCTACTTGGTTTTACATGTGTCATTGATCAAGACTTATTTCCATATTATTAATATTTACATTAGGGTGATCACATAGTTTCTAAATCCCCAATCATATCTTTGATTCTATTGATATTGGCCTCCTTACTATTTCTGGCATGTGATACCCAATCTCTCCCCTCCACGTATGCCTTGACAGGAATTCCGGAACCCCCTTCAAACCTCAGATATATTTCTATCCCTAGCAAGAATAACTTTATGGTCCTCTGTAATTTTAATATGTTCCCTCTAAGATTATTCTAATTTATCCCTAGGACCTGATTTGTTCAGAGTTCTTCGTGGGTCATGGCTCTCATTAGACTTTGAGCTTCTAGAGGGCAGCGAATGTTTTGGGCCTGTCTTTGTAGCATTTCTCCTGTTAAGAAATGATTGTTGACTTGATAACTTCAATTGCTAGAGCCCAGATATGATGGCCCCACTGTCATAGATTAAGGAAAAGGTTTATTAAAAAAATGTTG
Source organism: Monodelphis domestica (assembly GCF_027887165.1). Taxonomy (NCBI): domain Eukaryota; kingdom Metazoa; phylum Chordata; class Mammalia; order Didelphimorphia; family Didelphidae; genus Monodelphis; species Monodelphis domestica. The sequence continues at coordinate 61,429,811 of NC_077235.1, forward strand.
ACAGATCTCTTTCTTATTCTTGTTTTTTACTTTTACAGTTTTGTCTTAAAACACTGTCAGGAAGTTCTGACATAATTTAATGAAGAGCCAGACTGTCCACAAAATGGGCTTTTTCTCCCACTATTCTTGCTTTTATTCTTCTCATCATTTATACTCAAAAAATCTGGTGAATGGATTCATTTATGTTTTATTAGTTCTTCCTTTGGCTTCCAAAACTGTTCTCAAGAAAGAGATTAAGTGTGTTTTGGCAGAGGTGGATTCTGGGCTCTTTTGACCTCTTCTTTCAACTCATTCTTCTTCTCTTTCTTTTTTTTTAAAACTCTACCTTCCATCTTAGAATGAATACTAAGTTTGATTCCAAGCCAGAAGATTATTAAGAGTTGGGCAATGGGGGTTAAGTGATTTGCCCAGGACCACTCAGCTAGGAATTGTCAGAGGACAGATTTGAACCCAGGACCTCTCCTCTTTCCAATCACTAAGCAACCTATATTCCCCAACATGTTATTCGTTATTCCATACATTTTAAAAAGTTTTTATTGATATATTTTTTCTTTATATTTCCTAGATTTCCTCTACAAGATCCATCCTGGAATGCTCTCTTTTTCACTCTCTCCTTCTAGCTTTCCTGGCTTTCTTGAAGGCTCAGCTAAGTCCCACTATCTGCAAGTAGTCTTTCCTGGCCCCCCTTAATGCTAAGGCCTTCCTTCTCTAGTTTATGTCTATGGCTCCTTTGTATGTAGTTGTTTGTATGCTGCCTCCCCCATTAGACTGTATGTGATGGGAGAGCAGGGACAGTCTTTATATGGCATGTAACGACTGTCCCTGCTTTCCCATCTCACATTGTGGCAGTGAAGGCCCAGCAATAATGAGACAGACTTTGTATGTGGCTTGAGTTTTAATATGGAATGAAACAATGCTTTGGATTGGATGATGCAAATGGGATACATGATACCTCACTAGATTCTACTTGTAACAATAGGGAAATTCTGAGAATTCTAAAGATGGGCACAGAAGACCTGTAGTTCTGGATCCAAGTAGGTACTATTTTTTGTCATTCTCAGTTGTTCATTCATTTAGAGAAGGGTTTTTTTCTGCTGGGGATAGTTAATTAGCCCGAGAAAACTAGAATTGATCTGAAGTAAAGCCATAAAGTTCCTGAGTAGAACTGGCCTTGGCCAAATTTTGGCAATAAATACCCTGCTTGCTGCTCCCCCTTAAGTTATCTCCCTACTCTAGTCTATAGTGAATAAATGATGATCTAAAGTACAAGTCTGAACTCTGCCCCCCATGTTTGATCAACTGCAGTGTCCCTCTTATTATTTTCAGGGCCAAATACAAAAATCTTCTGTTTAGGTTTTAATGCCTGTCCTAACCTGGACCCGTCCTCTCTTTACAGTCTTCTATACCTTCTTCCCTTCCCTGTACTCTGTGATTGTATTGATATTGGTCTTCTTGCTATTTCTGGGATATGATACCCAATCTCTCAACTCCATGTATGCCTTGACAGGAATTCCTGGACCCCCTTCAAGCCTCAGCTCGATTTCCATCCCCTGCAAGAAGCCTTTCCAGGTCCTCTGTAATTCTAGCACCTTCCCTCTAAGATTATTCTAATTTATCCCTAGGGCCTAATTTCTTCAGAGTTGTTTGTGGGTCATGTCTCTCATTAGACTTTGAGCTTCTGGAGGACAAGGAATGTCTTGGGCTTGTCTTTGTAGCACTTCTGATAAGAAATGCTTGTTTAAAAAAATGCTTGTTGACTTGATAACTTGAATTGCTAGAGCCCAGATGTGATGGTCCCACTGTCATAGATTAAGGAAAATGTTTATTAGGAAAATGTTGAGAGATCTCTTTCTTATTCTTGTTATCCACTTTCACAGTTTTATTCTAGAACACCATCAGGATGATCTGACATAATTGAGTGAAGAGTCAGACTTGTCTAAAAAATTGGCTTTTCCTCCCACTACGTCTTACTTATACTCTTCTCATCATCTATACTCAAGAAAATCTGGTGAATGAATTCATTTCTATTTTATTAGTTCTTCCTTTGGCTACCAAAACTCTTCTCAACAAAGAGATTAAGTTTCTGTTGACTGAGGTGGATTCTAGGCTCTTTTAACCTCTTCTTTCAACTCATTCTTTTCTTTCTTGTTTTTTAAACTCTTACCTTCCATCTTGGAATCAATACTAAGTATTTATTCCAATGCAAAAGGATAGTAATAGTTGGGCAGTGGGAATTAAGTGATTTGCCCAGTGCCAAACAGCTAGGAATTGTCAGAGGGCAGATTTGAACCCAAGACCTCTCCTCTTTTAAACTACTAAGCCACCTAATGTCCCAAAAAATCTGTTATTCTTTATTCCATACATTTTAAAACATTTTTAACATATTTTTTTTTCTTTTATTGCCTAGATTTCCTCTGTGAGGACCATCCTAGAATGTTCTCTTTCTCCCTCTCTCCTTCTAGCATTTCTGGTTTTCTTCAAGTCTCAGCAAAGTCCCACCTTCTGCAAGTAGTCTTTTCTGGCCCCCCTTAATGCTAAGGCCTTCCTTCTCTAGTTTATGTCTATGGCTTCTTTGTATGTAATTGTTTGTATGCTGTCTCCCCCATTAGACTGTATGTGATGGGAGAACTGGGACACTCTTCATGTAACATGTAACGACTGTCCCTGATTTCCCATCTCACCTTGTGGCAGTGAAGGCCCAGCAATAATGAGACAGACTTTGTATGTGGCTTGAGTCTTAATATGGAATGAAACAATGCTTTGGATTGGATGATGCAAATGGGATACATGATACCTCACTAGATTCTACTTGTAACAATAGGGAAAATTCTGAGAATTCTAAAGATGGGCACAGAAGACCTGTAGTTCTGGATCCAAGTAGGTACTATTTTTTGTCATTTTCAGTTGTTCATTCATTTAGAGAAGGGTTTTTTTCTGCTGGGGATAGTTAATTAGCTCGAGAAAACTAGAATTGATCTTAAGTTAAGCTATAAAGTTCCTTAGTAGAGCTGGCCTTGGCCAAATTTTGGCAATAAATACCCTGCTTGCTGCTCCCCCTGCCTCAAGTTATCTCCCTACTCCAGTCCATAGTGGATAAAAAATTCTCTCTTTAAATCTGAAGTCTGAACTCTGCACCCCGCCCGCCCGCTCCCGCCCCCCCCCCCTTTTGATCAACTACAATATTCCTCTTATTATCTTCAGAGCCTGTCCTAACCTGGACCCTTCCTCCCTTTCCAGTCTTCTATATCTTCTTCCCTTCCCTGTACTCTGTGATTGTAGTTGAAAATATTTATTTAATTCATTAATTTAGAATATTTTTCCATGGTTACATGATTCATGTTCTTTCTCTCCTCTAATCTAACCCATTCCCTTAGTCACCCCTCAATTCTACTTGGTTTTACATGTGTCATTGATCAAGACTTATTTCCATATTATTAATATTTACATTAGGGTGATCACATAGTTTCTAAATCCCCAATCATATCTTTGATTCTATTGATATTGGCCTCCTTACTATTTCTGGCATGTGATACCCAATCTCTCCCCTCCATGTATGCCTTGACAGGAATTCCAGAACCCCCTTCAAACCTCAGATATATTTCTATCCCTAGCAAGAATAACTTTATGGTCCTCTGTAATTTTAATATGTTCCCTCTAAGATTATTCTAATTTATCCCTAGGACCTGATTTGTTCAGAGTTCTTCGTGGGTCATGGCTCTCATTAGACTTTGAGCTTCTAGAGGGCAGCGAATGTTTTGGGCCTGTCTTTGTAGCATTTCTCCTGTTAAGAAATGATTGTTGACTTGATAACTTCAATTGCTAGAGCCCAGATATGATGGCCCCACTGTCATAGATTAAGGAAAAGGTTTATTAAAAAAATGTTGACAGATCTCTTTCTTATTCTTGTTTTTTACTTTTACAGTTTTGTCTTAAAACACCGTCAGGAAGTTCTGACATAATTTAATGAAGAGCCAGACTGTCCACAAAATGGGCTTTTTCTCCCACTATTCTTGCTTTTATTCTTCTCATCATTTATACTCAAAAAATCTGGTGAATGGATTCATTTATGTTTTATTAGTTCTTCCATTGGCTTCCAAAACTGTTCTCAAGAAAGAGATTAAGTGTCTTTTGGCAGAGGTGGATTCTGGGCTCTTTTGACCTCTTCTTTCAACTCATTCTTCTTCTCTTTCTTTTTTTTTAAAACTCTACCTTCCATCTTAGAATGAATACTAAGTTTGATTCCAAGCCAGAAGATTATTAAGAGTTGGGCAATGGGGGTTAAGTGATTTGCCCAGGACCACTCAGCTAGGAATTGTCAGAGGACAGATTTGAACCCAGGACCTCTCCTCTTTCCAATCACTAAGCAACCTATATTCCCCAACATGTTATTCGTTATTCCATACATTTTAAAAAGTTTTTATTGATATATTTTTTCTTTATATTTCCTAGATTTCCTCTACGAGATCCATCCTGGAATGCTCTCTTTTTCACTCTCTCCTTCTAGCTTTCCTGGCTTTCTTGAAGGCTCAGCTAAGTCCCACTATCTGCAAGTAGTCTTTCCTGGCCCCCCTTAATGCTAAGGCCTTCCTTCTCCTGTTTATGTCTATGGCTTCTTTGTATGTAGTTGTTTGTATGCTGTCTCCCCCATTAGACTGTATGTGATGGGAGAGCAGGGACAGTCTTTATATGGCATGTAACGACTGTCCCTGCTTTCCCATCTCACATTGTGGCAGTGAAGGCCCAGCAATAATGAGACAGACTTTGTATGTGGCTTGAGTTTTAATATGGAATGAAACAATGCTTTGGATTGGATGATGCAAATGGGATACATGATACCTCACTAGATTCTACTTGTAACAATAGGGAAATTCTGAGAATTCTAAAGATGGGCACAGAAGACCTGTAGTTCTGGATCCAAGTAGGTACTATTTTTTGTCATTCTCAGTTGTTCATTCATTTAGGGAAGGGTTTTTTTCTGCTGGGGATAGTTAATTAGCCCGAGAAAACTAGAATTGATCTTAAGTTAAGCTATAAAGTTCCTTAGTAGAGCTGGCCTTGGCCAAATTTTGGCAATAAATACCCTGCTTGCTGCTCCCCCTGCCTCAAGTTATCTCCCTACTCCAGTCCATAGTGGATAAAAAATTCTCTCTTTAAATCTGAAGTCTGAACTCTGCACCCTGCCCGCCCGCTCCCGCCCCCCCCCTTTTGATCAACTACAATATTCCTCTTATTATCTTCAGAGCCTGTCCTAACCTGGACCCTTCCTCCCTTTCCAGTCTTCTATATCTTCTTCCCTTCCCTGTACTCTGTGATTGTAGTTGAAAATATTTATTTAATTCATTAATTTAGAATATTTTTCCATGGTTACATGATTCATGTTCTTTCCCTCCTCTAATCTAACCCATTCCCTTAGTCACCCCTCAATTCTACTTGGTTTTACATGTGTCATTGATCAAGACTTATTTCCATATTATTAATATTTACATTAGGGTGATCACATAGTTTCTAAATCCCCAATCATATCTTTGATTCTATTGATATTGGCCTCCTTACTATTTCTGGCATGTGATACCCAATCTCTCCCCTCCACGTATGCCTTGACAGGAATTCCGGAACCCCCTTCAAACCTCAGATATATTTCTATCCCTAGCAAGAATAACTTTATGGTCCTCTGTAATTTTAATATGTTCCCTCTAAGATTATTCTAATTTATCCCTAGGACCTGATTTGTTCAGAGTTCTTCGTGGGTCATGGCTCTCATTAGACTTTGAGCTTCTAGAGGGCAGCGAATGTTTTGGGCCTGTCTTTGTAGCATTTCTCCTGTTAAGAAATGATTGTTGACTTGATAACTTCAATTGCTAGAGCCCAGATATGATGGCCCCACTGTCATAGATTAAGGAAAAGGTTTATTAAAAAAATGTTGACAGATCTCTTTCTTATTCTTGTTTTTTACTTTTACAGTTTTGTCTTAAAACACTGTCAGGAAGTTCTGACATAATTTAATGAAGAGCCAGACTGTCCACAAAATGGGCTTTTTCTCCCACTATTCTTGCTTTTATTCTTCTCATCATTTATACTCAAAAAATCTGGTGAATGGATTCATTTATGTTTTATTAGTTCTTCCTTTGGCTTCCAAAACTGTTCTCAAGAAAGAGATTAAGTGTGTTTTGGCAGAGGTGGATTCTGGGCTCTTTTGACCTCTTCTTTCAACTCATTCTTCTTCTCTTTCTTTTTTTTTAAAACTCTACCTTCCATCTTAGAATGAATACTAAGTTTGATTCCAAGCCAGAAGATTATTAAGAGTTGGGCAATGGGGGTTAAGTGATTTGCCCAGGACCACTCAGCTAGGAATTGTCAGAGGACAGATTTGAACCCAGGACCTCTCCTCTTTCCAATCACTAAGCAACCTATATTCCCCAACATGTTATTCGTTATTCCATACATTTTAAAAAGTTTTTATTGATATATTTTTTCTTTATATTTCCTAGATTTCCTCTACAAGATCCATCCTGGAATGCTCTCTTTTTCACTCTCTCCTTCTAGCTTTCCTGGCTTTCTTGAAGGCTCAGCTAAGTCCCACTATCTGCAAGTAGTCTTTCCTGGCCCCCCTTAATGCTAAGGCCTTCCTTCTCTAGTTTATGTCTATGGCTCCTTTGTATGTAGTTGTTTGTATGCTGCCTCCCCCATTAGACTGTATGTGATGGGAGAGCAGGGACAGTCTTTATATGGCATGTAACGACTGTCCCTGCTTTCCCATCTCACATTGTGGCAGTGAAGGCCCAGCAATAATGAGACAGACTTTGTATGTGGCTTGAGTTTTAATATGGAATGAAACAATGCTTTGGATTGGATGATGCAAATGGGATACATGATACCTCACTAGATTCTACTTGTAACAATAGGGAAATTCTGAGAATTCTAAAGATGGGCACAGAAGACCTGTAGTTCTGGATCCAAGTAGGTACTATTTTTTGTCATTCTCAGTTGTTCATTCATTTAGAGAAGGGTTTTTTTCTGCTGGGGATAGTTAATTAGCCCGAGAAAACTAGAATTGATCTGAAGTAAAGCCATAAAGTTCCTGAGTAGAACTGGCCTTGGCCAAATTTTGGCAATAAATACCCTGCTTGCTGCTCCCCCTTAAGTTATCTCCCTACTCTAGTCTATAGTGAATAAATGATGATCTAAAGTACAAGTCTGAACTCTGCCCCCCATGTTTGATCAACTGCAGTGTCCCTCTTATTATTTTCAGGGCCAAATACAAAAATCTTCTGTTTAGGTTTTAATGCCTGTCCTAACCTGGACCCGTCCTCTCTTTACAGTCTTCTATACCTTCTTCCCTTCCCTGTACTCTGTGATTGTATTGATATTGGTCTTCTTGCTATTTCTGGGATATGATACCCAATCTCTCAACTCCATGTATGCCTTGACAGGAATTCCTGGACCCCCTTCAAGCCTCAGCTCGATTTCCATCCCCTGCAAGAAGCCTTTCCAGGTCCTCTGTAATTCTAGCACCTTCCCTCTAAGATTATTCTAATTTATCCCTAGGGCCTAATTTCTTCAGAGTTGTTTGTGGGTCATGTCTCTCATTAGACTTTGAGCTTCTGGAGGACAAGGAATGTCTTGGGCTTGTCTTTGTAGCACTTCTGATAAGAAATGCTTGTTTAAAAAAATGCTTGTTGACTTGATAACTTGAATTGCTAGAGCCCAGATGTGATGGTCCCACTGTCATAGATTAAGGAAAATGTTTATTAGGAAAATGTTGAGAGATCTCTTTCTTATTCTTGTTATCCACTTTCACAGTTTTATTCTAGAACACCATCAGGATGATCTGACATAATTGAGTGAAGAGTCAGACTTGTCTAAAAAATTGGCTTTTCCTCCCACTACGTCTTACTTATACTCTTCTCATCATCTATACTCAAGAAAATCTGGTGAATGAATTCATTTCTATTTTATTAGTTCTTCCTTTGGCTACCAAAACTCTTCTCAACAAAGAGATTAAGTTTCTGTTGACTGAGGTGGATTCTAGGCTCTTTTAACCTCTTCTTTCAACTCATTCTTTTCTTTCTTGTTTTTTAAACTCTTACCTTCCATCTTGGAATCAATACTAAGTATTTATTCCAATGCAAAAGGATAGTAATAGTTGGGCAGTGGGAATTAAGTGATTTGCCCAGTGCCAAACAGCTAGGAATTGTCAGAGGGCAGATTTGAACCCAAGACCTCTCCTCTTTTAAACTACTAAGCCACCTAATGTCCCAAAAAATCTGTTATTCTTTATTCCATACATTTTAAAACATTTTTAACATATTTTTTTTTCTTTTATTGCCTAGATTTCCTCTGTGAGGACCATCCTAGAATGTTCTCTTTCTCCCTCTCTCCTTCTAGCATTTCTGGTTTTCTTCAAGTCTCAGCAAAGTCCCACCTTCTGCAAGTAGTCTTTTCTGGCCCCCCTTAATGCTAAGGCCTTCCTTCTCTAGTTTATGTCTATGGCTTCTTTGTATGTAATTGTTTGTATGCTGTCTCCCCCATTAGACTGTATGTGATGGGAGAACTGGGACACTCTTCATGTAACATGTAACGACTGTCCCTGATTTCCCATCTCACCTTGTGGCAGTGAAGGCCCAGCAATAATGAGACAGACTTTGTATGTGGCTTGAGTCTTAATATGGAATGAAACAATGCTTTGGATTGGATGATGCAAATGGGATACATGATACCTCACTAGATTCTACTTGTAACAATAGGGAAAATTCTGAGAATTCTAAAGATGGGCACAGAAGACCTGTAGTTCTGGATCCAAGTAGGTACTATTTTTTGTCATTCTCAGTTGTTCATTCATTTAGAGAAGGGTTTTTTTCTGCTGGGGATAGTTAATTAGCTCGAGAAAACTAGAATTGATCTTAAGTTAAGCTATAAAGTTCCTTAGTAGAGCTGGCCTTGGCCAAATTTTGGCAATAAATACCCTGCTTGCTGCTCCCCCTGCCTCAAGTTATCTCCCTACTCCAGTCCATAGTGGATAAAAAATTCTCTCTTTAAATCTGAAGTCTGAACTCTGCACCCCGCCCGCCCGCTCCCGCCCCCCCCCCTTTTGATCAACTACAATATTCCTCTTATTATCTTCAGAGCCTGTCCTAACCTGGACCCTTCCTCCCTTTCCAGTCTTCTATATCTTCTTCCCTTCCCTGTACTCTGTGATTGTAGTTGAAAATATTTATTTAATTCATTAATTTACAATATTTTTCCATGGTTACATGATTCATGTTCTTTCTCTCCTCTAATCTAACCCATTCCCTTAGTCACCCCTCAATTCTACTTGGTTTTACATGTGTCATTGATCAAGACTTATTTCCATATTATTAATATTTACATTAGGGTGATCACATAGTTTCTAAATCCCCAATCATATCTTTGATTCTATTGATATTGGCCTCCTTACTATTTCTGGCATGTGATACCCAATCTCTCCCCTCCATGTATGCCTTGACAGGAATTCCAGAACCCCCTTCAAACCTCAGATATATTTCTATCCCTAGCAAGAATAACTTTATGGTCCTCTGTAATTTTAATATGTTCCCTCTAAGATTATTCTAATTTATCCCTAGGACCTGATTTGTTCAGAGTTCTTCGTGGGTCATGGCTCTCATTAGACTTTGAGCTTCTAGAGGGCAGCGAATGTTTTGGGCCTGTCTTTGTAGCATTTCTCCTGTTAAGAAATGATTGTTGACTTGATAACTTCAATTGCTAGAGCCCAGATATGATGGCCCCACTGTCATTGATTAAGGAAAAGGTTTATTAAAAAAATGTTGACAGATCTCTTTCTTATTCTTGTTTTTTACTTTTACAGTTTTGTCTTAAAACACTGTCAGGAAGTTCTGACATAATTTAATGAAGAGCCAGACTGTCCACAAAATGGGCTTTTTCTCCCACTATTCTTGCTTTTATTCTTCTCATCATTTATACTCAAAAAATCTGGTGAATGGATTCATTTATGTTTTACTAGTTCTTCCTTTGGCTTCCAAAACTGTTCTCAAGAAAGAGATTAAGTGTCTTTTGGCAGAGGTGGATTCTGGGCTCTTTTGACCTCTTCTTTCAACTCATTCTTCTTCTCTTTCTTTTTTTTTAAAACTCTACCTTCCATCTTAGAATGAATACTAAGTTTGATTCCAAGCCAGAAGATTATTAAGAGTTGGGCAATGGGGGTTAAGTGATTTGCCCAGGACCACTCAGCTAGGAATTGTCAGAGGACAGATTTGAACCCAGGACCTCTCCTCTTTCCAATCACTAAGCAACCTATATTCCCCAACATGTTATTCGTTATTCCATACATTTTAAAAAGTTTTTATTGATATATTTTTTCTTTATATTTCCTAGATTTCCTCTACAAGATCCATCCTGGAATGCTCTCTTTTTCACTCTCTCCTTCTAGCTTTCCTGGCTTTCTTGAAGGCTCAGCTAAGTCCCACTATCTGCAAGTAGTCTTTCCTGGCCCCCCTTAATGCCAAGGCCTTCCTTCTCTAGTTTATGTCTATGGCTCCTTTGTATGTAGTTGTTTGTATGCTGCCTCCCCCATTAGACTGTATGTGATGGGAGAGCAGGGACAGTCTTTATATGGCATGTAACGACTGTCCCTGCTTTCCCATCTCACCTTGTGGCAGTGAAGGCCCAGCAATAATGAGACAGACTTTGTATGTGGCTTGAGTTTTAATATGGAATGAAACAATGCTTTGGATTGGATGATGCAAATGGGATACATGATACCTCACTAGATTCTACTTGTAACAATAGGGAAATTCTGAGAATTCTAAAGATGGGCACAGAAGACCTGTAGTTCTGGATCCAAGTAGGTACTATTTTTTGTCATTCTCAGTTGTTCATTCATTTAGAGAAGGGTTTTTTTCTGCTGGGGATAGTTAATTAGCCCGAGAAAACTAGAATTGATCTTAAGTTAAGCTATAAAGTTCCTTAGTAGAGCTGGCCTTGGCCAAATTTTGGCAATAAATACCCTGCTTGCTGCTCCCCCTGCCTCAAGTTATCTCCCTACTCCAGTCCATAGTGGATAAAAAATTCTCTCTTTAAATCTGAAGTCTGAACTCTGCACCCCGCCCGCCCGCTCCCGCCCCCCCCCCCCCTTTTGATCAACTACAATATTCCTCTTATTATCTTCAGAGCCTGTCCTAACCTGGACCCTTCCTCCCTTTCCAGTCTTCTATATCTTCTTCCCTTCCCTGTACTCTGTGATTGTAGTTGAAAATATTTATTTAATTCATTAATTTAGAATATTTTTCCATGGTTACATGATTCATGTTCTTTCCCTCCTCTAATCTAACCCATTCCCTTAGTCACCCCTCAATTCTACTTGGTTTTACATGTGTCATTGATCAAGACTTATTTCCATATTATTAATATTTACATTAGGGTGATCACATAGTTTCTAAATCCCCAATCATATCTTTGATTCTATTGATATTGGCCTCCTTACTATTTCTGGCATGTGATACCCAATCTCTCCCCTCCATGTATGCCTTGACAGGAATTCCGGAACCCCCTTCAAACCTCAGATATATTTCTATCCCTAGCAAGAATAACTTTATGGTCCTCTGTAATTTTAATATGTTCCCTCTAAGATTATTCTAATTTATCCCTAGGACCTGATTTGTTCAGAGTTCTTCGTGGGTCATGGCTCTCATTAGACTTTGAGCTTCTAGAGGGCAGCGAATGTTTTGGGCCTGTCTTTGTAGCATTTCTCCTGTTAAGAAATGATTGTTGACTTGATAACTTCAATTGCTAGAGCCCAGATATGATGGCCCCACTGTCATAGATTAAGGAAAAGGTTTATTAAAAAAATGTTGACAGATCTCTTTCTTATTCTTGTTTTTTACTTTTACAGTTTTGTCTTAAAACACTGTCAGGAAGTTCTGACATAATTTAATGAAGAGCCAGACTGTCCACAAAATGGGCTTTTTCTCCCACTATTCTTGCTTTTATTCTTCTCATCATTTATACTCAAAAAATCTGGTGAATGGATTCATTTATGTTTTATTAGTTCTTCCTTTGGCTTCCAAAACTGTTCTCAAGAAAGAGATTAAGTGTCTTTTGGCAGAGGTGGATTCTGGGCTCTTTTGACCTCTTCTTTCAACTCATTCTTCTTCTCTTTCTTTTTTTTTAAAACTCTACCTTCCATCTTAGAATGAATACTAAGTTTGATTCCAAGCCAGAAGATTATTAAGAGTTGGGCAATGGGGGTTAAGTGATTTGCCCAGGACCACTCAGCTAGGAATTGTCAGAGGACAGATTTGAACCCAGGACCTCTCCTCTTTCCAATCACTAAGCAACCTGTATTCCCCAACATGTTATTCGTTATTCCATACATTTTAAAAAGTTTTTATTGATATATTTTTTCTTTATATTTCCTAGATTTCCTCTACGAGATCCATCCTGGAATGCTCTCTTTTTCACTCTCTCCTTCTAGCTTTCCTGGCTTTCTTGAAGTTTCAGCTAAGTCCCACTATCTGCAAGTAGTCTTTCCTGGCCCCCCTTAATGCCAAGGCCTTCCTTCTCTAGTTTATGTCTATGGCTCCTTTGTATGTAGTTGTTTGTATGCTGCCTCCCCCATTAGACTGTATGTGATGGGAGAGCAGGGACAGTCTTTATATGGCATGTAACGACTGTCCCTGCTTTCCCATCTCACATTGTGGCAGTGAAGGCCCAGCAATAATGAGACAGACTTTGTATGTGGCTTGAGTTTTAATATGGAATGAAACAATACTTTGGATTGGATGAAGCAAATGGGATACATGATACCTCACTAGATTCTACTTGTAACAATAGGGAAAATTCTGAGAATTCTAAAGATGGGCACAGAAGACCTGTAGTTCTGGATCCAAGTAGGTACTATTTTTTGTCATTCTCAGTTGTTCATTCATTTAGAGAAGGGTTTTTTTCTGCTGGGGATAGTTAATTAGCCCGAGAAAACTAGAATTGATCTGAAGTAAAGCCATAAAGTTCCTGAGTAGAACTGGCCTTGGCCAAATTTTGGCAATAAATACCCTGCTTGCTGCTCCCCCTTAAGTTATCTCCCTACTCTAGTCTATAGTGAATAAATGATGATCTAAAGTACAAGTCTGAACTCTGCCCCCCAAGTTTGATCAACTGCAGTGTCCCTCTTATTATTTTCAGGGCCAAATACAAAAATCTTCTGTTTAGGTTTTAATGCCTGTCCTAACCTGGACCCCTCCTCTCTTTACAGTCTTCTATACCTTCTTCCCTTCCCTGTACTCTGTGATTGTATTGATATTGGTCTTCTTGCTATTTCTGGGATATGATACCCAATCTCTCAACTCCATGTATGCCTTGACAGGAATTCCTGGACCCCCTTCAAGCCTCAGCTCGATTTCCATCCCCTGCAAGAAGCCTTTCCAGGTCCTCTGTAATTCTAGCACCTTCCCTCTAAGATTATTCTAATTTATCCCTAGGGCCTAATTTCTTCAGAGTTGTTTGTGGGTCATGTCTCTCATTAGACTTTGAGCTTCTGGAGGACAAGGAATGTCTTGGGCTTGTCTTTGTAGCACTTCTGATAAGAAATGCTTGTTTAAAAAAATGCTTGTTGACTTGATAACTTGAATTGCTAGAGCCCAGATGTGATGGTCCCAATGTCATAGATTAAGGAAAATGTTTATTAGGAAAATGTTGAGAGATCTCTTTCTTATTCTTGTTATCCACTTTCACAGTTTTATTCTAGAACACCATCAGGATGATCTGACATAATTGAGTGAAGAGTCAGACTTGTCTAAAAAATTGGCTTTTCCTCCCACTACGTCTTACTTATACTCTTCTCATCATCTATACTCAAGAAAATCTGGTGAATGAATTCATTTCTATTTTATTAGTTCTTCCTTTGGCTACCAAAACTCTTCTCAACAAAGAGATTAAGTTTCTATTGACTGAGGTGGATTCTAGGCTCTTTTAACCTCTTCTTTCAACTCATTCTTTTCTTTCTTGTTTTTTAAACTCTTACCTTCCATCTTGGAATCAATACTAAGTATTTATTCCAATGCAAAAGGATAGTAATAGTTGGGCAGTGGGAATTAAGTGATTTGCCCAGTGCCAAACAGCTAGGAATTGTCAGAGGGCAGATTTGAACCCAAGACCTCTCCTCTTTTAAACTACTAAGCCACCTAATGTCCCCAAAAATCTGTTATTCTTTATTCCATACATTTTAAAACATTTTTTAACATATTTTTTTTCTTTTATTGCCTAGATTTCCTCTGTGAGGACCATCCTAGAATGTTCTCTTTCTCCCTCTCTCCTTCTAGCATTTCTGGTTTTCTTCAAGTCTCAGCAAAGTCCCACCTTCTGCAAGTAGTCTTTTCTGGCCCCCCTTAATGCTAAGGCCTTCCTTCTCTAGTTTATGTCTATGGCTTCTTTGTATGTAATTGTTTGTATGCTGTCTCCCCCATTAGACTGTATGTGATGGGAGAACTGGGACACTCTTCATGTAACATGTAACGACTGTCCCTGCTTTCCCATCTCACCTTGTGGCAGTGAAGGCCCAGCAGTAATGAGACAGACTTTGTATGTGGCTTGAGTCTTAATATGGAATGAAACAATGCTTTGGATTGGATGATGCAAATGGGATACATGATACCTCACTAGATTCTACTTGTAACAATAGGGAAAATTCTGAGAATTCTAAAGATGGGCACAGAAGACCTGTAGTTCTGGATCCAAGTAGGTACTATTTTTTGTCATTCTCAGTTGTTCATTCATTTAGAGAAGGGTTTTTTTTCTGCTGGGGATAGTTAATTAGCCCGAGAATACTAGAATCGATCTTAAGTTAAGCTATAAAGTTCCTTAGTAGAGCTGGCCTTGGCCAAATTTTGGCAATAAACACCCTGCTTGCTGCTCCCCCTGCCTCAAGTTATCTCCCTACTCCAGTCCATAGTGGATAAAAAATTCTCTCTTTAAATCTGAAGTCTGAACTCTGCACCCCACCCGCCCGCCTCCCTCCCCCCCATTCAATCAACTGTAATATTCCTCTTATTATCTTCAGAGGCAAATGAAAAATCCTCTGTTTGACTTTTAATGCCTGTCCTAACCTGGACCCTTCCTCCCTTTCCAGTCTTCTGTACCTTCTTCCCTTCCGTGTACTCTGTGATTATATTTGAAATTTTTTATTTAAGTAATTAATTTAGAGTATTTTTTTTCCATGGTTACATTATTCATGTTCTTTCCCTCCTCTAATCCAACCCCCTTGATTAGTCAACCCTTAATTCCACTGGGTTTTACATGTGTCATTGATCAAGACCTATTTCCATATGATTAATATTTGCATTAGTGTGATCACTTAGTTTCTAAATCCCCAATCATATCTGTGATTCTATTGATATTGGCCTCCTTGCTATTTCTCGCATATGATACCCAATCTCTCAACTCCAAGTATTCCTTGACAGGAATTTCTGGACCCCCTTCAAGCCTCAGCTCGATTTCTATCCCCTGCAAGAAGCCATTCCAGGTTCTCTGTAGTTCTAGTACCTTCCCGCTAAGATTATTCAAATTCATCCCCAGGTCCTGATTTCTTCAGAGTTGTTTGTGGTTCGTGGCTCTCATTAGACTGAGCTTCTGGAGGGCAGCGAATGTCTTGGGCCTCTCTTTGTAGCACTTCTCCTGTTAAGAAATGCTTGTTGACTTGATCCCTTGAATTGCTAGAGCCCAGATTTGATGGCCCCACTGTCATAGATTAAGGAAAATGTTCATTTGAAAAATGTTGACAGATCTCTTTCCTATTCTTGTTATCCACCTTCACAGTTTTATCCTAAAACCCCATCAGGATGATCTGACATATTTGAGTGAAGAGCCAGACTTTCCATAAAATGGGCTTTTCTTCCCACTACTTCTTGCTTATACTCTTTAATCATCTATATTCAAAAAAATCTGGTGAATACATTTCTATTTCATTAGTTCTTCCTTTGGCTTCCAAAACTGTTCTCAAGAAAGGGATTAAGTGTCTTTTGGCTGAGGTGGATTCTGGGCTCTTTTGATCTCCTCTTTCAACTCATTCTTCTTTTCTTTCCTGTTTTTTAAACTCTTACCTTTCATCTTACAATCCATACTAAGGATTGATTCCAAGGCAGAAGGATACTAAGAGTTGGGCAATGGGATTTAAGTGATTTACCCAGGACCACTCACCTAGGAATTGTCAGAGGACAGATTTGAACCCAGGACCTCTCTCAAACTACTAAACCACCTACATGCCCCAACAACTTGTTATTCTTTATTCCATATTTTTTAAAACATTTTTTGATTTTTTTTTTATATTTCTTAGATTTCCTCTGAGAGAACCATCCTGGAATGCTCTCTTTCTCCCACTCTCCTTCTAGCTTTCCTGGCTTTCTTCGAGTCTCAGCTACGTCCCACCTTCTGCAAGTAGTATTTTCTGGCCCTCCTTAAGGCTAAGGCCTTCCTTCTCTAGTTTATGTCTATGGCTTCTTTGTATGTAGTTGTTTGTATGCTGTCTCCCCCATTAGACTGTATGTGATGGGAGAGCAGGGACAGTCTTTATATGGCATGTAAAGACTGTTCCTGCTTTCCCATCTCACCTTGTGGCAGTGAAGGCCCAGCAATAATGAGACAGACTTTGTATGTGGCTTGAGTTTTAATATGGAATGAAACAATGCTTTGGATTGGATGAAGCAAATGGAATACATGATACCTCACTAGATTCTACTTGTAACAATAGGGAAATTCTGAGAATTCTAAAGATGGGCACAGAGGACCTGCAGTTCTGGATCCAAGTAGGTACTATTTTTTGTCATTCTAAGTTGTTCATTCATTTAGAAAAGGGCTTTTTTCTGCTGGGGTTAGTTAATTTGGCAAGAAAACTAGAGTTGATCCTAAGTAAAGCTATAAAATTTCAGAGTAGAGCTGGCCTTGTTCAAATTTTGGCAATAAATACCCTTCTTGCTGCTCCCCCTTCCTCAAGCAATTTCCATACTCCAGTCCATTGTGAATAAATTATAATCTAATGTAGAAGTCTGAACTCTGTCCCTCAGTTTGGTCAACTGCAGTGTCCCTCTTATTATCTTCAGGGCCAAATACAAAATCCCTTATTTGGTTTTCAATGCCTGTTCTATCCTGTACCCCTCCTCCCTTTCAAGTCTTCTATACCTTCTTCCCTTCCGTGTGCTCTGTGATTGTATTTGAAATTTTTTATTTAATTAATTAATTTAGAGTATTTTTCCATGATTACATGATTCATGTTCTTTCCCTCCTCTAATTCAACCACTTCCCTTAGTCAACCCCCAATTCTACTGGGTTGTACATGTGATCAAGACCTATTTCCATATAATTAATATTTGCATTAGTGTGATCACTTAGTTTTTAAATCCCCAATCATATCTTTGATTCTATTGATATTGGCCTCCTTGGTATTTCTGGCATGTAATACTCAATCTCTCAACTCCATGTATGCCTTGACAGGAATTCCTGGACCCCCTTCAAGCCTCAGCTCGATTTCCATCCCCTGCAAGAAGCCTCTCCAGGTCCTCTGTAATTTTAGTACCTTCCCTCTAAGATTATTCTAATTTATCCCTAGGGCCTAATTTCTTCAGAGTTGTTTGTGGGTCATGTCTCTCATTAGACTTTGAGCTTCTGGAGGACAAGGAATGTCTTGGGCTTGTCTTTGTAGCACTTCTGATAAGAAATGCTTGTTTAAAAAAATGCTTGTTGACTTGATAACTTGAATTGCTAGAGCCCAGATGTGATGGTCCCACTGTCATAGATTAAGGAAAATGTTTATTAGGAAAATGTTGAGAGATCTCTTTCTTATTCTTGTTATCCACTTTCACAGTTTTATTCTAAAACACCATCAGGATGATCTGACATAATTGAGTGAAGAGTCAGACTTGTCTAAAAAATTGGCTTTTCCTCCCACTACGTCTTACTTATACTCTTCTCATCATCTATACTCAAGAAAATCTGGTGAATGAATTCATTTCTATTTTATTAGTTCTTCCTTTGGCTACCAAAACTCTTCTCAACAAAGAGATTAAGTTTCTGTTGACTGAGGTGGATTCTAGGCTCTTTTAACCTCTTCTTTCAACTCATTCTTTTCTTTCTTGTTTTTTAAACTCTTACCTTCCATCTTGGAATCAATACTAAGTATTTATTCCAATGCAAAAGGATAGTAATAGTTGGGCAGTGGGAATTAAGTGATTTGCCCAGTGCCAAACAGCTAGGAATTGTCAGAGGGCAGATTTGAACCCAAGACCTCTCCTCTTTTAAACCACTAAGCCACCTAATGTCCCAACAACCTGTTATTCTTTATTCCATACATTTTAAAACATTTTTTTTCTTTTATTGCCTAGATTTCCTCTGTGAGGACCATCCTAGAATGTTCTCTTTCTCCCTCTCTCCTTCTAGCATTTCTGGTTTTCTTCAAGTCTCAGCTAAGTCCCACTATCTGCAAGTAGTCTTTTCTGGCCCCCCTTAATGCTAAGGCCTTCCTTCTCTAGTTTATGTCTATGGCTCCTTTGTATGTAATTGTTTGTATGCTGTCTCCCCCATTAGACTGTATGTGATGGGAGAACTGGGACAATCTTCATGTAACATGTAACGACTGTCCCTGCTTTCCCATCTCACCTTGTGGCAGTGAAGGCCCAGCAGTAATGAGACAGACTTTGTATGTGGCTTGAGTTTTAATATGGAATGAAACAATGCTTTGGATTGGATGATGCAAATGGGATACATGATACCTCACTAGATTCTACTTGTAACAATAGGGAAAATTCTGAGAATTCTAAAGATGGGCACAGAAGACCTGTAGTTCTGGATCCAAGTAGGTACTATTTTTTGTCATTCTCAGTTGTTCATTCATTTAGAGAAGGGTTTTTTTCTGCTGGGGATAGTTAATTAGCTCGAGAAAACTAGAATTGATCTTAAGTTAAGCTATAAAGTTCCTTAGTAGAGCTGGCCTTGGCCAAATTTTGGCAATAAATACCCTGCTTGCTGCTCCCCCTGCCTCAAGTTATCTCCCTACTCCAGTCCATAGTGGATAAAAAATTCTCTCTTTAAATCTGAAGTCTGACCTCTGCACCCCGCCCGCCCGCTCCCGCCCCCCCCCCTTTTGATCAACTACAATATTCCTCTTATTATCTTCAGAGCCTGTCCTAACCTGGACCCTTCCTCCCTTTCCAGTCTTCTATATCTTCTTCCCTTCCCTGTACTCTGTGATTGTAGTTGAAAATATTTATTTAATTCATTAATTTAGAATATTTTTCCATGGTTACATGATTCATGTTCTTTCCCTCCTCTAATCTAACCCATTCCCTTAGTCACCCCTCAATTCTACTTGGTTTTACATGTGTCATTGATCAAGACTTATTTCCATATTATTAATATTTACATTAGGGTGATCACATAGTTTCTAAATCCCCAATCATATCTTTGATTCTATTGATATTGGCCTCCTTACTATTTCTGGCATGTGATACCCAATCTCTCCCCTCCATGTATGCCTTGACAGGAATTCCAGAACCCCCTTCAAACCTCAGATATATTTCTATCCCTAGCAAGAATAACTTTATGGTCCTCTGTAATTTTAATATGTTCCCTCTAAGATTATTCTAATTTATCCCTAGGACCTGATTTGTTCAGAGTTCTTCGTGGGTCATGGCTCTCATTAGACTTTGAGCTTCTAGAGGGCAGCGAATGTTTTGGGCCTGTCTTTGTAGCATTTCTCCTGTTAAGAAATGATTGTTGACTTGATAACTTCAATTGCTAGAGCCCAGATATGATGGCCCCACTGTCATAGATTAAGGAAAAGGTTTATTAAAAAAATGTTGACAGATCTCTTTCTTATTCTTGTTTTTTACTTTTACAGTTTTGTCTTAAAACACTGTCAGGAAGTTCTGACATAATTTAATGAAGAGCCAGACTGTCCACAAAATGGGCTTTTTCTCCCACTATTCTTGCTTTTATTCTTCTCATCATTTATACTCAAAAAATCTGGTGAATGGATTCATTTATGTTTTATTAGTTCTTCCTTTGGCTTCCAAAACTGTTCTCAAGAAAGAGATTAAGTGTCTTTTGGCAGAGGTGGATTCTGGGCTCTTTTGACCTCTTCTTTCAACTCATTCTTCTTCTCTTTCTTTTTTTTTTAAAACTCTACCTTCCATCTTAGAATGAATACTAAGTTTGATTCCAAGCCAGAAGATTATTAAGAGTTGGGCAATGGGGGTTAAGTGATTTGCCCAGGACCACTCAGCTAGGAATTGTCAGAGGACAGATTTGAACCCAGGACCTCTCCTCTTTCCAATCACTAAGCAACCTATATTCCCCAACATGTTATTCGTTATTCCATACATTTTAAAAAGTTTTTATTGATATATTTTTTCTTTATATTTCCTAGATTTCCTCTACGAGATCCATCCTGGAATGCTCTCTTTTTCACTCTCTCCTTCTAGCTTTCCTGGCTTTCTTGAAGGCTCAGCTAAGTCCCACTATCTGCAAGTAGTCTTTCCTGGCCCCCCTTAATGCCAAGGCCTTCCTTCTCTAGTTTATGTCTATGGCTCCTTTGTATGTAGTTGTTTGTATGCTGCCTCCCCCATTAGACTGTATGTGATGGGAGAGCACGGACAGTCTTTATATGGCATGTAACGACTGTCCCTGCTTTCCCATCTCACATTGTGGCAGTGAAGGCCCAGCAATAATGAGACAGACTTTGTATGTGGCTTGAGTTTTAATATGGAATGAAACAATGCTTTGGATTGGATGATGCAAATGGGATACATGATACCTCACTAGATTCTACTTGTAACAATAGGGAAAATTCTGAGAATTCTAAAGATGGGCACAGAAGACCTGTAGTTCTGGATCCAAGTAGGTACTATTTTTTGTCATTCTCAGTTGTTCATTCATTTAGAGAAGGGTTTTTTTCTGCTGGGGATAGTTAATTAGCCCGAGAAATCTAGAATTGATCTTACGTTAAGCTATAAAGTTCCTGAGTAGTGGTAGTTGTGTCCAAAATGTGTCACTAGAGCACCTCTGTCCCTCTCACACGTTCTCTCCTTTTCTTTCAAGAAGTCTTCTGTATGGGTCCTCTTCAGGTCTGTCTTGCCAGGAAACAAGCTTTTTGAAAAGCTTCTACACTTCATAAACTAACTTCTTCTGTGGATTATGTATATCTATTCTCAAAGTGGGCCATTATAGTGGAGAGAGCACTGGTTCTGACGCTGGAGGATTTGAGTCAAATTGTACCTCTGCAGCTTATTGCTGGGTCAAGTCACTTCATCTCTCTACACCTCTGGGCTTAGTGGCTATGAAATAGCAATGCCTCACTTCATCATTGTCCCCTTAATGGTTAAAGAGTCAAAAGGGGGGTGCCAGGAAACTCCTAAGGCCCATTCAAATCCCATCACTTTTTACTTCTAAGGCATTTTATTAAGAGGAAGCTGCAAAGTCGGAAGCCACTGTACAGTGAACAGGAAGTAAAAATGAGCATGGTAACCCCTGCTGTGATTGGAAATATAATTAAGTGTTTACATACCTTTCTAATATCTAAGGCCCTAGGGAAAGCAGCCTGCCTTCTACTCTTCAGCACTCTGTCAGCATCACAGCTGCTCTCAATGGGCCTGGTGCCAAGGTGGATAGATACCACATCTTTGAGGAAAGAAGTTGAGGGTAGATTTGAGTTTACTTAGACATCATCAAATAAAAAAATGGATATGCCTGAATTTAGTGGCATGTTTCCTAAATCTCTTGTTTGAGAAACCCTCTTGCCCAAGAACTGCTTACTTTGATTGTACTCCCTTCCCTATGTGTACAGACTCAAAGAAGGCTAGGCAGCCTGGCCATCTTGTCTAGGTTATTTTCTACTTTTCCTTATACAAAGGCCTGAACCTCTATTACTATGTAAGCATGACCTACTGTTTTACCACTGCCTGGCCTTCTTTGTATTCTTCTACAAGGTCAAAAACTATTCTGTTAAAAACAGTAAAACGCATAAGAACTATCAATCTTATTAGTGCTTTTGTCTTACTTAGTGTGTTTTAAAGAATGCCAACTTCTCAGAAGCCCCCTATCATCTTAAACAAGTAGCATTCCATTTTTTAAAGGGAATAACTCCATAGAGTGGATAGCAAGTGTCCGCAATATCCTGGAAGGTGAAAAAAGATCCGAGTATTTCAATGGGAGATCCTATAGTCAGATGACCAGAGATCCAGCACCAATCGCCCTGGAGCTCTACCGTGACCTGAGGAGGGAGACACATCATCCCAGAACATCCTCATCCTGAGATTCCTTCAGGGAACATGGGCTCAGGTGAGAACAACCACTCCATGTCTCTCTGTCTCTATCTTTCTGTCTCATATTTCTTTCTTGATAATTTTCTTTTCTTTTCTTTTTTAATCCCTACCTTCTTCCTTAGAATCAATATTGTACATTGGTTCTAAGGCAGAAAAGAAGGAAGAGATTGGCAGTGGTGGTTAAGTGACTTGCCCAGGATCACACAGCTATGACATGGCTGAGGTCAGATTTGAACCCAGGTCCTTCCATCACCAATCCTGACTCTCTCTTTCTCCACGTAGCTGCCCCTTCTTAGTCTTTTTCTAGCTCTGTCTCTAGCTATCTATTTCTGTCTCTCTCTGTCCCTCTTTGTGTCTGTTTTTGTCAATCACTTTCTCTCTCTTCCTCCCTCTATCTTTGCTTTTATGGCCTTTTTGGGTCTCTAAGTCTCTCTGTCTTTTTTCCTCTTTCTGTCTCTCTTCCCTCCCTCCCTACCCCTATCTTAACCTGCCTTTCTCCTTTTTTATATACAGATTGACATACTCCAATTGAGGTCAGAGTCAATTTGCTATAGTGGAAATTGTATGCTTAGCAAGGAGTCAGAAACTCTGTGACCTTGAGCAAGTAACTTCCCCTCTGTGGGCCTCAATGTTATGATTTGTATAACTTCAATGATCACCTTAGCACTACCAACCTAAGGTTGTTGTAAGGCTGAAATAGCACAACAGATTAAAGCCTGTATAAGGATCAAGTGTCATTATTATGTTCCTTAAAACAAAATTAATAAGGGCCCCCACTTACTGGACTGTGGTATGAAGTTTAATTAATATTTCTAAAGCACAGTTACCACCACAAAACAAAAGGCTATTAAAGTGGCCAGTATACTAAGTACCATTCCTGGAGTAAGCTGCTGCTGACTCTGATTGGGTGGTAGCCAGGGTGTTTGGGTTATTTTAGGTGTAGTAAATTTGTTGGCTGTCATCAAGGGTGTGGAAGTCAGGTGCACAGAAGATGGTGCCATTTTAGCTTGCTCTACTTGATGAATTCATTAGAATGCCTAAATCTTAGGGTTAGAAAAGAACTCTAGCTAGCCCAACCTGTAAATGAATGGCCTGAACATTTCATAGACTGATAAAATGGTTTGATGAATTGGTTTGTTGAACTTCTGCTTCTGTTTAAAATTCTTTATTACAAGGGGTGGTTTGACAACTAGAGCCAACTAGAAATGAAAGTGATTAGAAAACATAAGGAAAATAGAAGTATGAATAATATAAAATATATGTATAATACTTTTAAATATAAATAATATAAAAATAAGAAATAAAGTAATAAAATATATGTAATAATTTAAAGTATACTTAATTTAAAATATAAAAGATAAGTATAAGTAATACAAATATATAAATAATATAAAGTAATCTGTAGTATAAATATAATAATATAAAAATATATGTAATAGTAAAAATATAAGGACAATATAAGGAAAAAAGAAAAAGAGGCTCCTTGCTCCCCACTATTATTGACAAGTGGTTCTCAGGTCTCTGCTTGGAGACCTTCCATGGTGAGGAGAAAGGGTATCACTCCTCCTGGGGCAGTCTATTCCCCATTTGGGGGAAGCTCTAATTGATTACCTGTTTTTCCTTTCATAGTGCTGAAAGGTACCTCCCCAGGGGCAGTATGATATCATGGAAAAATGTTGACATCAGAGAATCTGGATTTGAATCCCAGCCTTTCTATTCCCATCTTTATGATCTTGAGCAAGTCATTCAGCTTTTATGGGCCTTAGTTTTCTTATCCACAAAATTTGGAGATTGAACAAGATAGATGATCCCTAAGGTCCTTTCAAGCCCATGTCTATTATCCTATCAGTTTTCTCCATAGCTCTCAGTTCTATCTTCTGGGGCCAAGCAGAACACCTCTAATATCTCATTCAGCTCTTTAGATTCTTAGAGATACCTATTATAACTTCTTTCTCAACCCCATTTCCTATTCTTCCCTTTTCTAGTTCATCTAATCCCAGTTCCTTCAATCAATTCATAAATGGCACAGCTTGTTTAGATTTTCCTCTAATCTTGTTTTAATATACTGATGCTCTTTTTTTTAATATTAGTTATTTCCAGTATTACTCCTGCCCTCCTTCTTTTGAATCTTCCCACCCCATCATCCTGACTCTTACCTATCATTGGATTTCAATGACTCTAAAAGAGAGAATGAAGCTAATGATGTTTAATGATGTGTAACTCTGCTTTACTTTATTCCATTTCACATACAAGTCAAGATATCACCTCATGATGCCTTTTGGTCTTCTTTGAAAATAAAAATAAAACAACAGTAACAAAGAAAAGCAGTTAAGTAAAGCCAAAGCAACCAAGTCTGATAGCATTTGCAACATTCTAAACCTACAGCATCCCGTCTCTTGACCAGGAGGACATTTATGCTTCATTCTTCTCTGGAACCAAAATCATTGAAATTAATTGGAATTCCGTTCTCTTCTAATATTTTTTTCATATACATTATTGGATTATTGTGTTTATTGTTACTCTGGGGCAGGGAGTTCCTCATAGATTACTGAGATCAGAGATATTTGTAGCTGACATTTATATAGCATTTAAAGTTGACAAAACCCTTTATATACATATCCCTTGTGATAATCATGTGAGGTATTATCACTCTTTTCCAGATGAAGAAACAGACTAATAAACAGGATCAGTGACTTGCCCAGGGTCACCCAGGAGATGGGATCAATTTCAAACTAGAGTTTTCACATGAGAAAAAAACTTTCCATCCTACCGCAAAATTGTTTATCAGTTTCTCCTATGATTCTGACCTTATATGAAAAAGGAGAAGCCATCTTCCAAACTACTTCCATAGACCTCAAATAAAACAAGTGTCCAAAATAAAAGAACATTCTAACTCATACCAAGACAGCTTTGCCTGGATGGGATGCTATGAGTACAAGAACATATTCAAATGTTAACAATAACTAGCTGTCTCAAAGATTAGTAGAGGTTCCTTCTATAGAAGGGAAGCAATTTTTTTTAAAGAAAGCCAGTGCTTTGTCAGTGGCAAACTTATCTTAGGACAGTGATAATACATTCATTTTCATTGGATCTCAGATATCCAGCTAGACTGGAATTCAAAGGTCACCAAGTCTAAGTCTAATCTTGTCATTTTAGTTTAAAATTTATTCATGTAGGGGGCAGCTGGGTAGCTAAGTGGATTGAGAGCCATACCTAGAGATGGGAGGTCCTGGGTTCCAATCTGGCCTCAGACACTTCCCAGCTGTGTGACCCTGGGCAAGTCACTTAACCCCCATTGCCCAGCCCTTACCACTCTTCTGCCTTGGAACCAATACACAGTATTGATTCCAAGACGGAAGGTTAAGGGTTTAAAAAATTATTCATGTAGTTTTTATTTTACTTTACTTTTTCCAATTAATAAACATTTGTTTTACCTCTCTTCCACCTCTTCCAATTTGGGGGGGGGAGGGAGAGAAAGTCCTTGAAACAAACATGAATAGTTGAGCAAAATAAATGTCTACATTAGCCAAATCCAAAATATACATGTCTTGATATGCACCTTGAGTCCATCACCTCTGTCAGGAGCTGGGCAGCTAGCTTCATCATCATCTGGAATCATGGTTAGTCATTGCATTAATCAGAGTTCTTAAGTCTTTCATAGTTGATCATCTTTTCACCTTCCTGCTGTTATTGTATGCATTGTTCTCCTGTTTCTTCTTACTTCACTTTTCATCAGTTCATATTGGTCTTCCCAGGTCTCTCTGAAAACATCCCTTTTATCCTTTGTTATAGCATGGTATATAATCATATACCACAACTTGTTCAGCCATCCCCCAAATGACGAGTATCCTCTAAGTTTCCAGTTCTTTGCCACAACAAAAAGAGCTGTTATCAATATTTTTATACTTGTGTAACCCCACTCATTTTATAGAGGAAAAAACTGATGCCCAGAGAATTTAAGTATCAAAGAAGGGACCCCAAAGGTCCCCATTTAGTCCAACCAATTCCCAGGAAAGGATCAGGGAAGTGAATTGCCCAAGGTCATATAGGTAGTCAATATTGAAGTTGGATTGGAATCCAGGGCCTGTGACTCTAGTTCTGGTGCTCTTTCAACTGTATCCCCATATTGCCTCCCTTATTTTTGACACTAAGTACATTTATAATATTAAAAAGAGCTGGTGCTTTTTCCAAGTATTACCAGTAATCCAAGATTACCAGGTCAGCCTCCTGGGCTTTGACTTAAAGCTCAAAGCAGCTCAGTCCCCACACTATGCAAGTTATTAGACAAGGTACAAGGCACAGGGCTCAACTTCAAGGAATTTATCACCTTGTTTTGCAGCTGAAGCCTCCACTCAGGAAACATATCATTATAAAGTAGTAAACGATTAATTCCATGGGGTTAAGAACACGGAGGAGAGGAAAGCTTTTGGGTCATATGAGGCAGACAACAATAGATTGTGACCTTGAACTTTGTTAATGAAGAGATCTCCAGATCAACAAGATCATAGATTCATTGATATATTGGAGTAAATTATTTCAGGTTAAAATGAATTGCCTAGTGGTAAAGGCACTAAATGGGGAGATGAAAGATAGACTGTGCTTCTTACTGGCTATGTGACAATGGGCAACTTCTCTTCTCCAGACCTCAGTTTTCTCTTTTGTAAAATGAGATACAAGATCCTTTTTATGGGCCCTTGCAGCTCAAAAGTCTCTGAATTAAAAGGAAGGGAGCATTGTAGGTTGTAATGGTCTAGGAAAACCCTACAGGAAAAGGAATTTGAGTGAACAGAAAGCTTGGGCAAAATTGTGAGAAAAATTTTCCTTTGGAGCCCTCTTACCTTTTTTTTTTTAATCCTTATCTTCTTGTCTTAGGATCAATAATGTATATTGATTCTAAGGCAAAAGAGACTAGGAAATGAAGGTAAAGTGACTTGTCCAGGGTCACCCAACTAGGAAGTATCTGAAGTCAAATTTGAACCCAGGACCTCCCATCTCTAGCCCTGGATCTCAATCCCCTGAGACACCTACCACCCCCAACCTCCTACTTATTTTTAAGCCACTTTCTTCACTCTTAGTGTCCTATTCTCCCAGTAGTATCTGATGGGGGTAATACACAAAGTCTTATTCTTAGTCCGCTCTCAAATAATCTATTCTAGAGTATTACTTGATATTGGTTTAGGTTTTTTTCTTCCATAGGCTTTGGCATTGCAGTCAAGAATTCTAGGAAACAAAAATGCTTTAAAAGAATCAGGCTAAAGAATAAAGCTCCAATAGTAATATTTTAGGCAATTAGATGGTAGAATTTATATTCTAGTGGCACAAAATTACCTAAAATAATGTATGGGCAACTTTGAAATCAACCCATCAGTGTGGCTACCTACTCTATATGAGGCCAGTGCTACCAGAGAGGAGTATTTTTCAGCACTGAGTTAGAACAATAAGTGATGTGTCTATAGAACAGACACTTAATAAATGCGTATTGATCCAACAGTTCAGTATCCAGTACTTTCTTTTTATTTTATTTTTTAAACATTATTTTATTTGGTCATTTTAAAACATTATTCATTAGAAACAAAGATCACCTTTTTTTTTTCCTCTCCCCTCCCCCTAATACTCCCATTGGTGATGCATGATTCCTCTGGGTAGCAAATGCGTCTTCAACCCAAGCCCATTTCCATGCTATTGGTTTCCATATTAGAGTCTTCATTCAACTAGTACTTTCTTATCCTGTGAGATTCTTGTTCATAATTTTCTGGGAGTACTTCATTAACTCACTATAGGTTTTCCCTGACAGAGTAATCAGCAGGTAGACAAAATGGCATTAAAAAAAAAGTTTCTTTCTCATGTGAAAACTCTAGTTAGGTGACTACTTAAAACAAGGAACTTTCAGAGATTGTTGGGATGGTTCCAACTCTTTCACTAAAGAAGATTTCTTAGGTCAGTCAAACAGATATTTAAGTGCTTACTATGTATCAGGTACTATAATTAAATTTTACCTGTAGATTGTAGGATATCTGAGCAGAAAATGTTGGTGCTAGAATTTTTAGGATTCTAGATCTAGGGTTGGAAGGGTCCTCAGAGGCCTGATAGTGAAACCTCTTAATTTTACAGAAGAGGAAACTGAGGCCCCAGGAGTTGAAGGAACTTGTCCAAGGTCAGATATCATAGATTTCCAGCTGGAAGAGACTAAAGAAGAAATTTAATCCAACCCATGTCATTTTATAAATGAGTCCACACTATTTTCCTAAAATGACTTCTGTAGCTTAGATACATAGGACCCTAATTTCAGACTTGACAAGGCCTCAGAATTCAAATAGCCCAACCTCCCTTTTACAAATGAGGAAACTGAGACCTAGGGAGGTTAAGTAATGTGCCCAAGGTCGTGCTTATAGTTCAGATAATGGATCTTGAGCTGAGAGGGTCTTTGGAGATCATTTGGTCTATCTTCCCTTTCCCCAACTCCACCATTTTATCAATTCATTGATTCAGTTTTCATAAAATGGCTTTCATAGGAATGAATTATGAGCTGAGTGAGTTAATGAGGGCAAAGAGGGGCTTAGGAGTATTTTCTAGGTTTCTAGCCTGGCTATAATTCTAGTGGTTTAAGTGCTTTTAACAAACAATGAATTTCAACAAACATTTGTTTACTAATACTATCAATTCCAGATTACTTGCTTGTGTGAAGTTGTTGCTTTGACCGCAATGTGATGCTTCCCCTGACGATTGGTGTTTGGAGGGATTCAGTACAGACCCATTCCCATTCCCATCTTTCATTATTTAAGTGAAATCTGTGACTTGGATTTTCTGTTTGCAACTCCAGTGCTTCATACATTTATTTTCCTCCCTTCCCTTCTTCATTGATAGTATAGGACCCCGGCTCTCTTCTGTCTGCCCCTCTTTATGTGATTGCTACAAGATTAGCTGTCATTGAACTCCCTTTCAAAAATTCGGTTCCCAGTTCTGGCACTATCTCTCTAACTGAATATATCTGCATTCCTTGCATAGCCACTTATTAAGCCTTGTGCAAAGAATCAAGCCAGTGCTCGGTGACAAACATTAAACCCATGTTCTCTGCATAGGAGAATGCTAGGTGTTCTTGGTTCAACTTTAAGAACTTGGGAGGAAAAACATGTTCTCTGTCCTAAGCCAAATCCCTTTGTCTTGGCTCCCTTCCTTTCTTCTCCCTTTCTTCCCTTCCGCCATCCTTGCCTCTCCTTATTGTGGCTCCTATTCAGTAGTATTGCATTTGGATGCATCCTTGACCGACTCCTTTAACCTCCTCAGCTCTAGCAAAGTTTGTAGACTTTGGCTCCTCCTCCAGTCCAGGTCCGCTCCTATTCCCCGCCCTCTAGTGCCTCACTGCTACTTCTGTTCCCGCCCCTTCCCCTGTGCGTCACCACATCTCCACCCGCGGGGTTTGGAACGGACCAATAAGAAAGCGTTTTCCGGCCCCGTTGTCCCGCCCCCCACGCCAATTCCGCGCCTTATTTCTCCTCCTCCTCTTCCACTCCGCCCCCTTCTCGCACGCTCGCCCTGCGGACCTCCGGGGTTCCGAGGATCGGGCGCTATGAAAAGTGTTTCCCCTGTCGCTGCCGGTAAGGGGTCACGGCGCCAACGTCCCCGCGGGGAGACCCAGAGGAGTCTAAACGGTGGGAGGTACAGAGGGCGGCGGGGAGTGAGTCTGAGGTTCCGGTGGCCGGTGCTGCCTCTCCTCTCCTCCCCTCCCCCCCTCCCCCGTCCAGCGCCCCCCCCAGCTCAGGCGGGAGCGGCTGCTCCCCACCTCCCGGCAGGCCACGGGGCCGGAAGTGCCGCCATTTTTGCCTTTCGTACTATTGACAATAACAAGCCCCAGTTTTCTCTCTTGAGCCCCCCCTCCTACCTCACTCTCTCCCTCCCCCCGCTCCCAAGCCCAACGCCTCCCTCCCAGAAAGAGAAAAGGAGGTGGAACGGGCTCTCGCCAAGCCTCCCCCTGCTGCTCCTGGAGCCTGGCGAGGAGGGGGAGAGGGAAAGAGAGAAAAGCTGGAGGGGGGACCAGCCGAGAGTTCTGGTCCTCCCTCCCCTTCCCTCCTCTCTCCGCCCTCCACCTCCTCCCTCCCTCACTGACTGGCTCACTCCCTTCCCCTCCTTTTTCTCCCTCCCCTGCATCCCTGCTTCTGCCCCCACCCCTCTTCACCCCGGTCCTGGATGGGTTGCTTTTCCACCTTTTCCTTCTCGCCCACCCGAAGGGCTTCATGTTTCCCAGCCTATTGACCCCAGCATTTTCATGTTTCCAACAGGTTTCTCATCCCCCAACCCCCCAGCTGCTGCTGCTGCTTCTTCCCAGGAGGTCAGATCTGCCACTGATGGTCATAACAGCACTAGCCCTACATCGGCCGCTGCCTCCTGCTCCAAGAAGAGAAAGTTGAACAGCAGCAGCAGCAGCAACAGCAGCAGTATTAGCAGTAGCAGCAGCAGCAGCAATAGCAGCAGCAGTAGCAGCAGCTGCAGCAGCAACGAAAAAGAAGACTTTGATCCCGTCCCTTCTTCCTGCTCCTCCCCTCCCCCGCCCCTTCCCAAGAACTCCTCGACATCCTCTTCCACCACCTCCTACCCAGGGATTTCATTTGCCACCCCCAACCATCACCACCTCCAGAAGAAGCTGCGTTTTGAGGACTCTCTGGATTTTATAGGACTTGATGTGAAGATGGCCGAAGAATCGGCATCTTCTTCTTCACCTGGTCTTGCTGTATCTCAGCAGCAGCAGCAATTTAAAAACAAAAGCTTATTAATCTCCACCGTGGCTGCAGGACACCATGCAAACGGGCTGACCAAAGCCCCCACTACCATCTCTAGCTTCACCAACAGCAAGCCAGGTTCAGCCAAGAAACTGGTGATCAAGAACTTTAAAGGTAATCGCAGCAAAAATGGAGAGTATTGGAGGGGGTTTATGTCGGGAGAAAAAACAACCAAGAGTTAGTTTTAACACTTGGTGAGCAGCTGTAGTTGCCTTTGGGGACAGACTCACAAAGTTCTCTCTTTGGGGAGAAGGAGATTCTTTTGGGTCGGTTGATCCATTGGGTGGGTGGGTGGGTGGGTGGGTGGCTAGCCCAGCGAGATACTGTTTATATTAATTGCCTTATGTCTCCTTGTGCTGAAAGATATGCTGTGCATTTCTCAAAAATACTTAATATTCTTTTTTTCAGTCACTCCTAATGTTTATTTTTACACTTAATTTGAAGTGTGGTCTCTACTGTATTAAGATGTTATGGAATTTTTTTATTTACATTTTATTTACAGATGAAGAAAAGGAAATTTTTTAAAAGGTTGATTTGTTCCAAAAGTCATACTTAGTCCTGATAACTCTTTTTGTTTGGATTACATTTTGCTTTATTTTCTGAAATGGTAATGGATTGGTGTAGTTTTCTTTCTCTTCCCTAGTGGATAGATTGTAGGCATTTGCCCCAAGAAAATTGTTTAGTTTCTTGAGCATGAAGGACATGTGTTCTAGAGAGTCCACAGTTCAGTGCTCCCAGGAGATCTAGCTAGTTCGAACCTGGCTTTAAAATCCTTTTATAAGTTGATACAAATCGGTGTGTAATGATATAGTCTCGAATTTTCAAAATTAGCTTGGTTCTAAGTTAAAAAACATCAATTTTCTTGAAGATAATTACATTTGTTTGGAGAGGAAGGAGGACTCTTGTTTTGAGAACTAACTTCATCCTTGAATTTGAAATATAAATTGAGAATGATTTCCTTGTTCTTAATTCTGTCCCAAACATTTCTCCCAAGCTTGAAAATTGTGAGGTTGCAAGTGTTGGTTGGCTTCTTAAGTAATGGAATTTCTTTAGTTTCTTTCCTTCCCTCCTTGATAAAAATATTTAGGAGATGTATTTTCTTACTAAATCCATTTGTCCCTTTCCTTTGGTCATGTATTAGTGGTTTTTGCTAAACATGCATGAATCTCAGACAACTGTCATCTACCAATGGTGCTTATTTTCAAGGGTGAACACTCTAGATGTTTTGTACCTCTTCATCATCTTATAGGCAAGCCAGCCATATACAACTCAATTAGTCACCCCTCTTAAGGCAATCCTCTTAGTCATTTTGGTTGCTTTTCCCAGACTATTTCTAACATGAGCACAGCTTCATAGCATTGGAGTGCTCTGAACCAGACATGCAGCATTATTATCTTCCTTCCCCATAGAACTGCTGAGTGCATCATCACATTATACACTTCACATAGATGGTACATAAAAAACACTGCTCACTGTTTCTGTTTGAACATCTCCAGTGTCTTGTTCTTATCACTCTTACTCCTGGAAATGCAGGTAGCAAAGGGAGGCTTTCACACCTAAATGAATGGTAATTATTTGTCATGTGTGACTGTGCCTGTAGATTAGACCCACTGTTCCAGCCCTTCCTTAAATAAGCTGCTTACTTTTTTTTTAATATAATGAATTTATTTAATGAGAACAGCTCCCAACTTGTCATACAGTGTTAAAACTGGAAGTAACCTAGTTCACCTTGTCCAACCCCCTGCCTTGGCATTTTACAGTTTTAGCTTAGTCGCCTGTACTTTTGATAGCTATATGGTAATGCCAGGTGCTGTGGCCACTGGTACTCAGCATCTCCTTACTTTGGAAATTGCCTTTCTAAAGCAGTATTTTGAGATGCCATAACTATATCCCTACATTCAGCTTTTTTTCTATAGACTTGGTTCTCAACAATGATGACTGCCCCAACTGGTCTAAACACAAGTCAGGCCATCACATCTCTTTTCCCATCAGTAAAATGTGGTTTCTAGTACTGACCTGTAACTGTTTGTACAGTGTTCTGCCCTGAATGTCCAAATGTATTTTTCTAAACACGAAATCACTTTAGCCAGTTTTTCCAGATGCTTGTGATTGCACCAAGAACCATTTTAAATGTTTAAACATGTTGGGATCTTCAAAAATAATTTTCTATATATAACACAATTTTATTGATAATATCATGACTACCCAATGTTTCATTTCTCTGGTTATTTGTTAATCCATCTATAAAATGAAGGTATTAGATGATCTATTTCGGAGTTCTCCTGACTAGTCAGAAGACTCATTCTGGAAAGTTAAGTTCAGTGGAAAAGTTTCTAAGTTCCCTATGTTAGTTAATATTAAGGAAATCAAACTTTCCTCCTGTTGCTGTAGTCAGTGTTAGTGTAGAAATGAGGAATTCACTATTTCATAGCATGAGAGTTCTCTTTCTTAAACCTATATTTGTATCTTCTATCATTCCTTTCCCACCCCAACAACCTTTCATTTTTGCTGTAATATTTTTGCCATAGGGGTCTTCTTAATTGTCATTTACCTGAAAAAAAAAGTCCTGGGCATGCACAAAATGATCTGTGAGTGCTATGATCCTTTTGTGTTTGCACATTTGTTTAAGAAATAGTATTTGTATTTCTTGTGGCTTTTTTTTTAAAAGGTTTCCATGAAGACTTGTTTTGGGGAAAATTTTTTTTTCTCTGAAAATATAATTTGACCTGGATCGAAGTTCTTTCTTTTCTCTAAATACTACCAATAAATGTCCATCTAGAAACTCATGTTGATTTTTAAGGCTCTATGTATGATGAGATGAAATTAGGATGCTCATTCTGAATTTGGAGCTGGATCATCTATACCTTGAATCTCACTTTAAGGATTATTGAAACTCTATAGGAGGAAAAGATTTGCTGGGTGTCTGGAAGTCGGGGAGGAACTGAAGAGAGTTGGTTCTAATACTTCTGTACTGTTTGCAAGGTTTGTAGACAATCTCTAAAAGGTCTTGATTTGAGGTGGTTTGAAAAAATTTTGCTTGATATATATATGTGTGTATATATATATATACTAAGCTAAAAGAGAATGGTTACTTTAATGTTTAAGTAGGTATAACAGTATAGTTGGTGTTTACTTGGCATGATTAACTGGCTCCTAAACATAATGTTTTTGCCCAGTTGGTTTACTAAATCTGTACATTTTAAACCACTGGCTGAATAGTTAATTAGACTGCAGAACCCTCTTTCCCCCTCCCCCCCCCTTTAAAATATAAGCTGCTTGATGTTGTGTTTTTTGGAAACTTGTGGCTGTGATGATGTTTCCTACGTAATAATTCTGGTATCAACCTTTGTTTATCTTCTAGAAAAACCGAAATTGCCAGAAAATTATACAGATGAAACTTGGCAGAAATTGAAAGAGGCAGTAGAAGCCATTCAGAAGAGTACTTCAATTAAGTACAATTTAGAAGAACTCTATCAGGTATGTCCAAGTTTGAATCTATAGATTACATTAGAATGACCTCTAATAGAGTTGGAGTTCCTAGGATTTTCCTTTTCTAAAGAAGTTTTAAAGTAGATTTTTGTTGCCCTCCTAATCATTGCCTTTGCTTCTTTCTTGATTTTGTTATAATTATATCAGTTATGATATTCTCTTACTCTGTATATGCCCACCTTCATGCACATGTGCAATGCCCTACGTGGGCAGACATGATTCCGGAAGTCTCCTTATAGTAGGACTTGCTGTAGGCTCCCAGATTTAACTTAAGCCTTCATGTACCTATTTCAGAGAACTTTCTGAGAAGGACTTTGATATCACCCATTTTCACTGTAGCATGTCCTGTAAATTGGCTCCTAGTGTCTTCAAAAATGGGCATTTGCTACTGGCTATGACCCCATGTTTAGGAAAGCCAGAGCAGACACTTGATCTGTTTTTGTGGTTCCCTTCTATCTGTGCTGATGCTCTCAGGGCCTATAATAGGGTCTTGGGAAATAGGGTCTGCCTTGCCCCTGGAATGTGTGCCTATTTTTCTTAGTTTGTGACCTACCAGCTCCATCTGGTTTTAGTTCTTTCCTGCTCCTATACTTTATGTATGTCTTACCAAATTCCAGCTCCTTTGAAAGGACGTTTTTTAATTAAACTTATTTTTCCTTTTTTTAAAATTACGGATTTTTGAAACACATGACCCTTAATGGAGAAAGCCCCAAGACAAGACTGCATATAAAACTGTGGATCTCCACTACAATAAGGCTTGTCTTTTTGAAGACTCGCTTGTTAGTTCCAATACTGCTCAGCTTGTCAGTTGTAGTACTTTGAGAAATTAATTCAAAATACCACTTTTAGGGCATGAATTGATTTCATGTTCTTAGCTGACTAAAGAAGACTTAAGCTGGAGAGAAGCAGCTTTTGTGATGAAAAACTTGTGAACAATTAGAGCTATCTAAAAGTGGATTGGACTGCCCCCTCATTAGAAATCTTTTAGCAAAGGCTGGATAACTACTTTTCTATTATTTTGTAGCTTTCATTCTTCTGATACCAGCTCTCCTTGGAGGTCCCCCTACCTCTTGAGATTGTGTGATTCTGCCCAAGTACTTTACCCCTCAGTAATTGGTGGTGTCACTCTTACTAAATTGCTTTAGTGACTTGATACATAGCTATTATAATTGGAGAAGAAAAATCCTCAAATTTAATACTAGTGGATACCCAGGAAGAAATTTTTTTGGTTCTTTATAAGAAAAAATTCAGTACATGTAGTGTTTGTCTACATATTTTAACACTTGGACAGTTGGTTCTCAAGTGACGATATAGATTTTTTTTTTCTTCTGCACAGCCTGTGACTTTTCAAAATTTCTAATTTGCATGTTAGACTATTGTGTTATTTCAGACTCTATAAGGTATATAGGAGCTGGCTGGCTCTTTGAGCTAGTGGTGATCTCACATATTTCTCTCATTGCATATGATAGAAAATTTCCATCACAATATTTAAAGCATAGTGGTCCTGTAAATTTCATGCTTGGGAGAGGAAAGGATTCTTCCATTTACTCTTAAAGTATATAATTTTAATATGTCTTGACTTTCCCCCACATCAGCTTAATTTTTCAAATAGCTTTGAGCATTTTTTATTTTGATACTATTGTGCCTGGAAATAGGCATTCAACAATTAAATTTTCTATATAAATGTGGGTTGTTACTAATAAACCTAATTTTACTTGGTCTCAAATATTTTTCTAAGATTTTTAAGTAAAACAATTTTCTGTATGACCTTAGCATTCACACATTTGAAGTTCTGCACTTGTTGATTCTCCTTCCTTTGCTATTTGAGGTGGCCCAAATTTAAAACTTAATTTTTTGGGTTGTTCTCACAGAAAAATTATTTTGGAGTTATTCAAATGTTGAGGAGAGGAGGAACAAAGCTAGGGGACTGTGCTTCACACCACCTGGCTTTCAGGTCCTTGTTTTGTACTTGAGGCAGATTAGTGGTGATTTTGTTTGTTGAAAAGGCAAGCATGGAAGCCTCTGCATGCTTTGCCCATTTTAAGTTTTCAGTTAGAAAAGTATGTACATTGAACTTTTGTTTCTCTTAGCACTAGGAATAATAACAATATATTGTTATTATATTTATTTATATATAACATATATAAATGTATATAATTTATATATAATTATAACAAATAAGCCCAAGTATTTTGAGAACTTGGTCTTTAAGTAAACGCAATTTCGT
This sequence comes from Monodelphis domestica, assembly GCF_027887165.1. Classification (NCBI taxonomy): domain Eukaryota; kingdom Metazoa; phylum Chordata; class Mammalia; order Didelphimorphia; family Didelphidae; genus Monodelphis; species Monodelphis domestica. The sequence goes on from NC_077235.1 coordinate 61,466,599, forward strand.
TTCTTTCCAGTTTGTCCCAAGATATTTATGTGTTTTTAACTTTAACATGTCAAAGCACTATAGTTTTGAGTAGGCAATTCTAACCTCTATAACTTTAAAACCATCAGCCATAGACAGTGGTTGGCTCTAGCTTTGGTATTAGTGGATATAAATTGCATGAGTGTTGTTTTGCTTGGCTTTTGCTTTTTTTTTTTTAAGGGCTTTCTTCTCTTCCTTTTCAATGTGTATGCAATTGATTCTGTGGGTAAAGTTTTCCCAAATGGCTTCAGTATAGCTGATTGGTAAATGGATGGCAACTGAATCAGTGCTTGGTAAGCTCCTGTGCACTATGTTCTCCCTGAAATAGATACACAGATCACTCAGTGAAGCTTCACATTCCAAATATGCTTCAGTAGACACCATTAACCAGTATGAGAAGCCTTAGTTCCATTCCTGACTCTACAAAAGAGTACGGACAGTCCGTGATTGTATGTGTAAGACTCAAGTTGCTTTAGTGAGGATTTCATTATTTCTATGTCAGGGTCTATTCTAGGTTTAATAAAGGGATGTCTGGTTTTGTTCCAGGCACATGAAAATATCAATGTGAATTATTATTGTTATTATCTTCTTCATTGGCTTGTTAGCTGGAAATAGATCAGAGAATATTTCTCTTTATTTTCTCTCTGGGAATCTTTCTGATCTCTGAAGGAAAAAAAGTTAGAAGTCCAGGATGCACATAATCGGGGAAGAAAGAGTTCCTCTGCCCCTCTTTTGGAGAGGACTATAAAAGCAAGCATTGGACAGTGATGTATTTCTGGATAAGAGGGAGAGATGACTAGCAGCAGTGCAGAGTGTCTTTCTCTTTGTGAAGCCCTGATCCTTTTAGTTAAGGAGAGGCTTTAGTGACTTCCTTGACTAGAACTGTCTAGTGGACACTATATATGCTTAATTTGTTTGCACGAGTGTTTAGGGGCAAGCTTGAAGCTATTTGTGATTATGGGGAAAGTTAGGTTTTTAAAAAAATTAAAGAAACCTAGCAGTGCTAAACATTGCTCAATTCTTTTTAGGTTGTAATCAGTATAATATTTTGAAAAATTACTTAAAACTTGATATTCTTCATTTTTAATGATTTCAGTATATTATATGGGTCTGTTTTAAAAGAACTAAATGAGTGTAAAAGTTATCTAGCTGAGGAGGGGAGGTCTGGCTGGCAGTGTGAAATTGTTTTTAAGTGTATAAAATCTGCAAAAAAAAGATTCCCGTGAGCAAATGGTGAATCAAAGAGACACAACACTATAAGGGTCAGTGCTCTGGAAGGGAAACAACAAAATCCTATCTCTACTCTCTTTCCTAGGTTTTCAAGTAGAGAAATTCTGGGTTTCCTTCTGTGGTGTTACTTTTATTTTAATCCTCTTCATTTTCTTTTCTCTTTTCCCCAACAAAATCCCATTCCCTACTTAGCCCCTTCTTCTCCTACTCCCACATAATGGACAATATATTTTGGGAGTGTAGGATTTGAATTTTAGCTCTAAAGCCAAGACATGACCTATAGTTCTTCCTACACTCCATTTGCTGCCTGCTTATGTTTTCACTGGTGAGAGTTCTTCAGGAGAGTGAGTGTTTGGGATGCTTATACTTTGGGGAGGAGAGGCAGGGAGTGGGATGAGTAAATTTAATAATTTACTTGTCATTAGCTTATGTGAAAGAAATAAATACAAATATAAAAGCTTGTATTTAAAAGATTTGCAATTTGAAAATTTTATGTTCAGCTAATTGCAAACTAGAGAAACTAGATGACTGGTGCCAGAACTGAGAATGTGATTGGTAGCATGAGGTAGTGAATAGAGTGCTGGACAGACTTGGAGACAGGAAAACTGGAGTTCAAATTCTCTTTGACATACTTGCTGGGAGGTGAGACCATGGACAAATCACTTCATTCTCCCTAAGCCTTAGTTTCCTCATCTGTAAAATGGAGATAATAATAGTATCAATCTCACAGGGTAGTTGTAAGTTCAATCAAATGAGGTCATATATGTGCAGTTCAGTGCAAACCTTAAAGCATTATAGAAATATTATTAATTTTATGTAAAGGGCTTTGTGAACTGTAAAGTACTATCTAAATGTTAGCCATTATTATCATTTAGGCAATTTTGAAAATATATTATGCCAAACTCCCTGGGCTCTATGAATTGTTTTGTTTGGGGTGTTTTCTCTCCCTTTTTTTTTTCCTTTTAATGAACCTAACAAATGCCAGCTGTGACTATTTCTCTAGAAGAACTTAAAAGGAGGAATTCAGTGGAAGCCGTGAATCTCTACTGTATGTAGTTTGGGCTTTTGCGTGTGTATGTTTTTTAACAATATCACAGTATTACACTTTTAACACTATGTATAGTATTTCCGATTTCACATGGTCGTTCCGGTCTCTTTCTGCTGTCTGTGTCCTTCTCTGAACTTCCTTCTGCTCTCTTCTGGATTTGAAAAAATGATTCCTTGATACTCTTCTTTTTTAGTAGCAATAGCAATGCCTGTCCATTCCCATCTCCCTGTCCCCCAATCACTTCTTCAATACATTGAATTGTATTGAATTCTATACAGGTAAGCTGCTCTCATGATGTTTTTATTTTGGTTGTTTCACATTTTCTGGGTACAAAAACCACGTTACCGAAGATATCTTATTTATCTTCACAGCAACCCTTTCCTAACATCATTATCTCCATTTAATGGTAGAGTCACATTTTTGTGTCCTAGGGGTTTTTTCCTACCTTATTACCTATGAAGTCATGAACAAGTCATTTGTCCCTTTCTGAGCTCAAAGACTTTGGAGAGAGTTCCTGGTGAAATTGTCCTCGATCCCAGAAGAATCTGAAGTTGCCCCATATCTCCCCAAGAGCCAATCTCTTTCTGGACATTGACATTTCCCATTTTTTTCCTCACCATCTTACTTTCAAAAAAACAATTGTTGAAGTCTTTGGGAGTTTTATTTTTTTTATGTTTTTTCTCTTTGGCATTTTTTAACATTACTTTCTAACAAATTAAAAACAGCAAAATCAATTAAGAAAGCTAACCACATCTAATAATTGATGAGAATGCACATTAATTGTTGAAATGTTCTATCAAAACCAAGACCTTTCTTTTGTTTTAAATAAACCTTGTTATCTTTTGTTTTTTCCATTATCTGCATTTCCATGCAGCTGATTTATTGAAACTAAAATATGGAAAAAATTAACTGTTTCACATTCATGGTTCTCCAGAAGGAAGGGAGATGTTTTTTAATCTCTCTTCTTTACCAGCCCCATCCCCTTCCCTTCTTTTAAAAAATTTCTTATCAGTCACTGGGTACAAACATGATCATTATATCACAGTATTCAATTTCAGTTAAAAATCAGGACCTCTTTTAAAAGATTCAAATTTGTTTTTATTTATCAAGCACTTAGTTTTTTCCCTTCATACCTCCCTATACCTTGAGCAAAATAAAAAACAGAACCCTCAGAACAAATAGCAAAAATTTTCATATTTACCATGCACCTTGAGTCCATGACCTCTCTGTCAGGAGATGGATAGCATTCATGATCATTAGCTTTCAACAGTATCTTTAAGTCTTTCAAAGTTATTTGTCTTTTTAATATTGTTGTCTTTATAGAAATTGTTCTCCTGGTTCTGTGCTCTTCATTTTGTTTCAGTTCATAAAAGTCTTCCCAGGTTTCTCCAAAATCATTCTTTTTATCATTTCTTATGCCATGATAAGGGCATAATATGGCAATAAATGACATTCCATGACATTCATTTGTTCAGCCATTTCTTAATTGATAGTACCCCCCTTAGTTTTATTTTATTCATTTTTCAAAAAATTATGCCATTTAACAGATTCCTTACATTTAAATGAGTTTTCAAGATGCTTTGTACAAAGTTCTTCCTTTTGAGTTCATTAAAACTTTCCCCTCCTATTTAGAATTTATCCCATGAGCATTTGAGCAATATTTTAAAATGTAAATTGCCAACATTATCAAGTGCTTACCTTGAGCACAGCCTTACAATATCATGCTCTTACAAATTTTGGGGAGGGGACATGAATATTTCCAGAGCTCAGTCATCAGAGGTCATTAAATCTTTGATAACAGAAATCTGAAAACTGAGAATATCATACTGAGAATATCAAATGGTAAAATAAGGTAGAGATTGATTTAACCCATTTCTTTGCTGTCCAAAGAAATAAAACCTAGACCTTACAGAAGCCCTGTGACTAACAAGGTTAGGGTATAGAGACTTAAACTGTGTGCTAAGATTACTCATTGTACAAAATTTGCTGTATCTAAGCCTTCAGCTTTCTGATAGTAGATTCTAAGGTAATAATATTTATTGTAATGGGTTTAACCATCTCAGGTATTCTGTTAGCAATGAAAAGATAGCTAAGTTTAAAGTTTTTTCAACAAATCTTTATTATCCTTCAATTTTACATATTCCTTTAAGTCTGCTTTACGATGCCTTCATAGAAAAACTCCAAACTCCCAAATCATTCACAGAAGCAATGGAAACAACCATACCAAGAGATTCAGAGCCTGGGAGAAAGACAGAGTTGAAGCATATATTTCAGCATCTGTAAGCATTCATTGAATAGGGACTTAGAACAGGGTACTGGACTAGGGCACTTGGAATCAGAAGGTCCAAAGACAAAAAGCCCCAGGCCTGTGAAGGGATTATAATCAGGTTGAAGAGGGAGGCTGGCCAGACACTATCTCTCTCACTCTTTCTCTATTTTTCTCTGCACATCTTACCAAATGAATAAGTGTAATAGGAATAGAGGTTGTGTTGATTGCCAGATGGGATATTCTGGGAATACTTTATGGAGACTCTCAAAGGCTAAATGCTAGGGCTGGACTGCTTAGACCTGGAGGGTTGAGTGAAGAGGACATTCTAGCCCAGTTCCTTTTGTAGTGAATGAATGAATCAATTGCCAAGGTTTGGTGGTTGTAGGGCTCAATTGAGAAAGTCTTTAGAGAAAACCTATTTCTTCATCTTTCTCTCAGGAAGATGCAAAAGACTTTTATAATCTTAGATGCTAGGTAAAGTAGTTAGTTGCCTGAAAATTTTTTCTCAGCCTGGTTTGATCTCTAGACCCTGAAGATTAGTATGTGGTTTATAGTCTATGCCTTTCACTTCAGCCAAGGGATTTGGATGCCCCTTGGAGTTGAGCAGATCTTTAGTGATCTCCTGTGGTGTGCCCCTGACTCTGCAAGGAGACTGAAAGACAAAAAGATGAGTAAGATAAGGTCCCTGCTTTTGAGAAACTTTGAATCTATTAGGGAAGATTAGCCATGCACCTCAATAAAATACAAAAGAGAACTCCCTGCAGGAGGAGGGGAGAGTTCACTTCTAGCTGAGGGGTTGTGAAGAAATGTGTTTCATTGTGGGGGCTGGAGGTAAAGAACATTTCTGGAACAGAGAACAGCCAGGTGGCAAAACTTGGGATATATTCTAGCATTAGCTGGAGTAGAATGGATCAAAAGAAGTGCTAGGAGATAAGGCAGGTGTAAGCTAGATAGTGTGCTGTCAGGAATAGGCATTGGGGAATCAGTAAAGGATTCAGAACATGAATGATTGGAACTCTGCTGCAGTAAGAAAATAAATGTGGCCCTGAGCTAGGCCACTGGATCTGGTAAGGAAAAGACAGCAGGGCTTTGAGATCCTTAAGAGGTAGGAATGATAATTTAATTTGGGGATGGAGGCAGGAAAAACCTAGGCTGGCCCTATTTTTACTCTAGGCAGTATGGGGATGCCATTAACAGAAGAAGGAGCAGGTTTGAGAGGAAATAGAAGTTTTGTTCCCAACTTATTGTTTGATATCCTCAGGCCTTCAGTTTGGAAATGTTCAGCTGGAGTAGAGGAAGGAGATTGGAAGGTAAAAGGTTCATGAGCAGGATATCCAAGAGGAGAGAAAGAGGGACCAGTGACATTCTTTTTCTGTTGATTGTGGGCTTTAAAGGTATATTTTTTTACATTTGACACTAGTTAATTCTTATCAAATTTCTTCAAACATCCTTTTACTCTTTGTGACAGCTGTTTTAAATTTGAAATGTACTTGGTGTACATAACCACAACACTCCCTGCATCCTGGAGCTTGTCCCTTTGTCATGTAGCCCAAGCATTAAGAAGAAAACAATTTAGCTTCTATGGAAGGAGAGGAAATTGCAATCATTTGTCTGAGGGATTATCAGTTGTACTGTTTTGCAATTTATATTTGGTTAAATATTCTTCAACTGAAACCTCATGTGGGAGAAATTTCTCATAATTATATACTGTACCTCTTGTTACAAAAGTCTTGGTACTACTATTGTCTGCTTTTTCCAGTTGGGGGGGGGGGTTTAAAATTATAGGAAGCAAACTTTTAGCCCGCTATAGGTATTAATCTTTTGATTGAGGTAACTACAGTACCCAGAGAGATATGCCTACGCGTGTTGAAGAAAAAGGAATTGTGATTTATAACAAATCAGTATGTAAGTAGCTTTTTGTATGTTACAGTCACCTTCAATGGAATCTCTTCAGGGTAATGCCTCCATCTTATCTACAGATGTGTTCATTTTCATTAAAATCCTTTATTGAGTCTAGTGACTTTTTTATCTTGATGCCTAACTCCTCTCTAGCTAGCTTTCTTTTACAAATATCATAAAAGGGTATTTTGATGTAAATCGCTGATAAAGTCATTTCTTCTGTCCTTTCTTTTAAGATAGTATTTGTTTGATCTTTAAATTTTTTTCAATTAATAAATATTTATTTTCCCCTCCATGCTACTCACCAACTTAAAAAAGAAAAGCAGAAACTGTGTGATAAATATTCATAGTCAAGCAAAGCATATTCCTATGTTGGCCACAACCAAAAATGTTTCCTTTTCTGTACTTGTTATCTCTCTTGTTACAAGGTGGTGAACATTCTTCCTCATCTCTGGGAATCCTTATTGAACAGAATTCTTAAGCCTTTCAGAGAAGAGTTTTTGACTAAACAAAGGATGCTCACCACAGATAAGATAGACAGTTTTGATTACATCAAATTTCATGTTTTTTTGCACAAACAAATCTATATACTAAAAATTTAAAGGGAAATGGTTAATTGGGGGGGGGGAACTTTGCAGCAAGTTTGTCCAATGACAGTCTTATTTATTTCTAAGACATTTAAAGAACTGATTCAGATTTATAAGTATAAGAGCCGGTTGTTTAAATGGTCAGAAGGTATGAACAGGCAGTGAAACATCCAAGTGGTTCTAGAGCCCTCTGAAAAACTGCTGCTTCAACTCACTAATAATGAGATGCATTTCTGTGTTTTATCTTACAGGCTGTTGAAAACCTCTGTTCCTACAAGATCTCTGCAAACTTATACAAACAACTGAGACAGATATGTGAAGAGCACATCAGATTCCAAATCTTCCAGTTCAGAGAATATCCTTCTGAAAGCAAGAACAGCTTGTATAGCAGATTCTCTATTATTTGCCTTTCCATTCTCTCCATATTTCTAGCCCCATTCCATTTACCCCTTTGGAAAAAGACATAATAAGCTTTGGGGGTTTGGAACTGTCTGTAATCTAATTTTACAGTGTTTGAAGTTGGTACCAGTAAAACATTGCCCTCTTTCCCTAAAACTTCCATTTGAGAGGGAACAGGGAGAATAAATCTTAGAGACTGGAAACGTGGGACTTAGAGGATGGAAGTTCTGAGGGGGCTTTAACTCTATCTTTAAGGTCACCTTGAGAGGAAGTGATGGCATTTTTGAGAAATTGCACTGCATTCTGGGATTGTATTGTGTAGTTTCATTTTATGATGCCTTCTCCATGTTTATTTTTTAAATTGCTTTAGTGTATTACTTTAAATTAATCTGTTAACATTTTCTTAACATCCCTTCATGGGTTCATTGGACAGTGTTCTGTTTCTAAAGAAGATAGATAAATGCTGGCAAAATCACTGCAGACAAATGGTAAGCTTGAAGAAGTCTTTATAGTTAAGCCAAAAATACTGGAGCAGAAGCATCATTGAATGAGTCTAGGGAAGGAAAAAATGAAAACTAGATTGTTTTCAAAGATAATTTCAAATCCCTACTCGGTACTTTTTCACTTTGTTTTGGTTAAATAGAGCTTTTTCATGTTTTAAAGACTTAAACAGAGATAGTTGTTCATTTTAGATTAATTTGCATTGTAATGAAAAACCTCCACTAAAGTCCTACTTTGATACCCTATTTCATGACATGGAGGTGACCCTGAATTCTTGAAGGCTGTGCCAGTGGAGAACAACTTCTAGCAGACCCTGTCAAGCTGGAAGGGCTCCAGAGATGGGCCTGGTGATTGGATGGATATCTGTTGGTTGAGATTTAGTCCAACTATGTCCAAAAAGGCTCATCACCAAGTTGACCACAGGGTGATGACTCTTCGAGTCATAGCAACTCTCAAAGACAGTCGTCTAATTTGTAGAAGATTTGTGTTCAGTATAGATGTAAGAAGTACCCACACTAAAGAAATGAGAGATTCTTGAAGACTTGGGTCTTAATGCGTTTTGCCATGTGTGTGTGTGTGTGTGTCTGTCTAAAACAGCATTTCTCAACCTCTCAATTTGTGGCAATGAGAATACATAATGCATATCAGGTATTTACATTCCGAATCAGAACTGTAGCAAAATTACAGTTTTGAAGTAGCCGCCAAAATAATTTTTTGGTTTGGGGTCACTGCAACATGAGGAACTGTATTGCAGGGTCATGGCATTAGAAAGGTTAAGAACTGGTCTAAAAGCTCAGCATTTTGTTCATCAAAGAATTGTCAGCTGTTTTCTATGTAAAATATTCTGTGTTTCAATTTGGAGGCCCCACCATGGTTTCTAGGTTGATGTCTGGTCAGAACTCAACCTTTCTGTTACCCATCTGGAGCCCAGTAGAACTGGTATTCTGCTAATAATTCTGGCAGTATGTGACATCCTGGCACATAGGAGCCTCAGCTTTGTCACTGACTGGGAAAAGAGGGATAAGTCACTTGACCCCCTCTAGCATTTAGATCTTCTTATGATCTCTGAGGTCCCATCTGATGGGGTCTCTGTCATAGACCCACAGTTTTAGAACCTTCTTTACCCACACCTTTGGCCACCAACCCACTTCTATTGAGGAGGAGTGTAGCATGTAGACTCTCTGTTAATGTTGTTTCTGAATAAGGACATAATAGGGCTATTCTATAAAGTTAAAAACCCACATGAGTAAGATTCATGGGAGAGAGAACATTGCTTTTGTGTGTGTGTGTGTGTGTGTGTGTGTGTGTGTGTGTGTGTGTGCGCACGCGCGCACATGCACACGCATGATTCCAACTTATTCTTCAATTCTCTTTAGGTCTTTATTATGAGCAAATGATACTTCAGTCTTTAAAAAAAGATAAAAATCAGTATGATTGCTTTTCTTTCCTGGCAGATCATGATTAGGAGCATTTTTTTGTTTCTGGATCGAACATATGTTCTTCAGAATTCAATGCTGCCTTCCATTTGGTAAGAATACCCTCAGATAGACTTTATCTGGTACAACTCCTAGCTGTGACCTTTTTTTTAAAAAAACTTTATTTTCTATCTTAGTAATAACTCTTTAAGATAGATGGGCAAGAGCTAGGGAAATAGGGTTAAGTGCCTTGCCTGGGGTCACACAGCTAGGAAATGTCTGAGGCCAGATTTGACTCCAGGGCCTCCTGTCTCTAGGCCTGGCTAATTCCACTGATATACCTAGCTGCCCTCTGACTTTTGATAATCTGCACTAACGGTCTGTTCCCAGTCCATTTCTATTGACTTTGAACTCTGGTTAGCCATTTAACTTTTCTCATATGGCTTGTGCACACTAAAATCTTTTTGTATTTCCTTAGCATATAACATTGGGCACAAATGAGATAGAACTATGTGTTGGAAGAAGCTAGCCTTCTGTTCAAGTGTTTGCTTTGGAATATCCAGAGGAGATAATTTCCACACTAAGTAATCAATCCTAACATCAGTTGTAGGAGAAAGCACTGCAAATTCAGTGCCCCCTCCCAAAAAAATGATTGTTTCAAAAAACTATAATTTGGGCCAGTTTTTATTGGTCACTCATTTTTATTTGTTAAGAATCTGCTTTGAAGCTGTGCTAGAAATAGCACCATAAGAAGGCTTAGCCATGAAGAAAATACAAAGTTTAGCTTTGTTTCTGGCTAATAAAGTATAAATAAGCACATGTCTACTAGTAGAATATTTTAAAAAATAAACTTCCTATTTCATTCTGCCTATTCACAAAGTTTGTACCAAGTAGCTGATTCAAAAGTATCATAATTACAATTTGTGGGGAAAGTTAACATTTTCAAAAGTTGCCTATTATTTAGGAAATTGTTTGGTTGACTTTCCAGGGACATGGGTCTGGAATTATTCAGAACCCATATAATTAGTGATCAGAAAGTCCAGAACAAGACTATTGAAGGCATTCTCCTTTTAATTGAGAGGGAAAGAACTGGTGAAGCAATTGATAGAAGTTTGCTTCGAAGCCTTCTGAGTATGCTTTCAGATTTGCAGGTGAGTGTTTTTTCAACTTTCTCTGCTAATAAGTCCTTTTCTGATACTTCATCATAATGTACAGTTGGCCCTAGTTCTGAGAAGCTAGGCCTGAAGAGTATAAATTCTGCTGGACCTGACCAAATTGGAAAGACTCTGTCCATATGCAAGCCTAGTGACTAGACATCTGTGTTCTGTGGACCAACTTAACTTAGTTCAGGGAACTTCATCACCATGTTAGTTGCAGGGAATGAAATTTTCATATATAACAACTCTCAAGGCCATCTCCTTGGTCAGAGAGGGATCCTGATCTGCCTTTGTAGAGGGGAAGTAATACTTGCCCTGGCAAAATGAATCACAGACCCTTGAAGTATATAATGTCTACACTAACTGAGTAGAAGATAATTTCTCCTTCGTTACTTTATAAGCCAAATTTGTAATATGCACATGGTAGTTTCTCCATAAGTTTATTGAATGAATGATTGGATGTGTTGACTTATTGTCTCCTTTGTTTTCTTAGATTTATCAAGATTCTTTTGAACAAAAATTTTTAGAAGAAACCAACCGACTGTATTCAGCAGAGGGTCAGCGTTTAATGCAAGAAAGAGAGGTACTTGAAAAGCCTGACAGAAAAAAGCTAGTCAGACCCCTGCCCTCTTCCAGTTCACTCTTACCTACTGGAACCTATGCAGACCTTTGAGTTTTCTCCCCATGTATTCTTGTGACATGCTTCTTCCCTGTGACCCTTGATGAGTTCCCAGAGGCCATCAAACTCTTCCTTCATAGTATTACTGCTAATGATACCTATCAGCTCTGTTGGGAGTAGGGCAGGCAGGACACTCTTCTGAATGGCTATGGGAGTGATGGATGACTTTGTTTTAGCAGGTTCCTGAATACCTTCATCATGTCAACAGACGTCTAGAAGAAGAAGCAGATAGACTGATCACCTATCTAGACCTGAGCACCCAGTAAGTATTGCTGCATGCTTCAGCCTAATAGTTTTACCATCTGTATTTAATTTCTAAAAGGCTTTTCAAGACTTAAAAATGTGCCAGGTGCATGATATCAAGGCCACCAAGTACTTTGATTCGACCTAATTTGCTATTGGATTATTTTGTGCATCACAGCAGAAACTGTGATAAGAGGCTACCTTGATCTTTGAGACCTTTAGGCTAATGTTCAGTGGACATTGCTCAGAGAAAGCCTGCTTCCATGATTCTCCAGTTCTCCCTATTGCCCATGATGGCAGCACAGGCAGCTTCTTGGTTGCCTTCCTAGTAAAGGAAAAAACAGCAGGAAAAGGCCAAGCATGGTGAGGCCACCGAATTGGGTTACTTCACAGCGCAAATCCAGTTCCCAAATCTGCAAGCTCTTCCCTCTCCTAGACTCCAGAGGACCAGGGCATTACTACCGCTTGTGATACGAAGTTGGGATTAGCAGAAAAAACCTATTTTACCATTCTTTTCAGGAGAGGCTTTAAATCCCCAGTGTTGGGGAATGTCAATAATTGTAAACATATTTTTTTCTATAGGAAGCCACTAATTGCTACTGTAGAAAAGCAACTTCTAGGTGAACACTTAACAGCCATTCTTCAGAAAGGTAATTGTTCCAATATAAACCAGAAAGATTGTACTTATGAAAATGTTTGCAGCAAGTGGGAAATCTGGAAAAGATTTCTCTGTTGAGCCCAATACCATGCTGTGTCTCTGAGGAGAGAGATGCGTGTAGGGGGAGGGCACACATTGTATGACTTTATCTTTTTCTCCCCCTCAAGGCTGCATGTCCTCCTGTCTTTGTCAGAGGTCAGGAGTCAAAATGAGTTATGCTCATGTAGGACAGAAACACAAAATGGGAATTCTTGATTTAATACATTGGACCCCAGTATGAAAGGCAAATGCCAGGTGCTTGGTACTTGCTGTGAAGCATGTAAAGTTTGGAGCTTGCCTGGCTCCTCATTCCCCATAAATTTCATCCGATTACTGAAATTCCTCGGGCTTTTCAGATTTTTCGCCTAGACAAAAAAGCAAATGTTATTTGCCCACTTCTCCTAGGTGTCAAGGATATGGAATGTTTGGAGTATGTTTAAGGGTTGACAAGCAGTCAAAGTAGAAAGTTGTAGTTGGGGGAAAGTCTTAATAATTGGCAAGCATGTAAAGCACCTTTGGGATCAGAGCTAGATGCCAGAAGGGGGGGAATCTTCTTTGGAAATCACACACTAGGTTTGAATGAGATTCCCTACCAAGATGTATGGCAGAAGAGGTCTGTCTGGTTCACTAGTTGTCAGTTCCTACAAGAGGTCTTTTCTCAGCATTCTGTCAATAACATTGTGTGAGTGGAAAAACTTCCAAGGAAGCCTGTTAGTTAAACTGAGAAATCATGAAGCATCTTGCTCAGTGGACCCTGGTGTAATTTGTGTATGTCACCTGTGACTCTAGGACTCTTGCAAACCCTCAGGTTCCTTAGCTTACCTCCTGGCTTCCAGTGTTGGGATCACTGATTTGGAGGTTCTGACCTTTAGCTCAATTCCCTCAAGTCCTAGGAGGTACTTAGTCTTTCTGACAAGGGTTAAGTCTAACCTCCAGTACCAGCTTTAAGATGGCAGTGTACAATGTCCAGAGAGAGACTGCTATATGGGATTACTTGTAGAGAGAGGTATTCCTTGGGCCAATGAAGAATTTGTCAGCTTTCCCTTGTAAAAGCGACTGCAGTTTTTTCATCCGAAGCAGATGTCCACCCTAGTAGAGAGATGGTAGTCACAGGATGTCACCCTAACAACTTAAGTTGCATCTTATGAAAAAGTCTGGTCATTCTGATGTTCAAAATGAACTTGGTGTTTTGGTTCACTTTTTTTAATGCCTGGCTATTTCAAATGTTTAGGTTTAAATCACCTTCTGGATGAAAATCGGATTCAAGATTTGTCTCTACTCTATCAGCTGTTTACTAGGGTACGCAGTGGAGTTCAGGTTCTCTTGCAGCACTGGATCGAATACATCAAGGTATGAACATGCTCAGTATGAATGTTTATTTTCATCTCGGGTAATAAAAGCAGCCAACTAAGAACTCTTATCTCCAGGTCTTGAGGTACATTCTATCTCCAAAACATTAGGAATTCTAGGAACCAGAAACTTAAAAATGATCAATATGCTGCTTTGGATGTCCTTGGACCAAGGCAGCAACAAAGCCATTACTCTCCTGTCCTCTCCCAACTATAGCAGGGAATGGAGAGATGGAAAGAAAATGTTTTCTTTTTGGGCTTAAATTAATTGTGAGTTGGGGGGGCCTCCTACCATTTCCCCAGACTTTTCCTAAAGGAAACTAAGGGCCCCAAGTGCTAAATGTCTACTTCTTTAAAATAAAAGTTATTATGGAGATGATTTAACTCTGAAATTTAATGCAAAAAGGCAATCCTGTAAAACATGGTATCGTCAGAACCTTCTACTTTTATGAGTATGCCATGGCTTGATTTGTGGTCATGTGTTTGGGCCCATTGGCTTCTTCCTTTTTGATTACCTCATCATGGCATGGAGGGGATCCTGGTTCCCCAAAAGTTCTGCTCCTGGAGTGCTGACTCTGGCACTTCCTGTGAAAGCTGAAAAGAAAAGAGGCCTAGGGCCACACTTGGGACCTGCTCCCACTCCATGTCCCAGACAGCTTGATTTTAAGGTCCTAGAGTCTCAAGACCAGAATATTGGCTTTGTTTTTGGTCACAGCATATAAAAGACATGGTCATCTAAGGCCTGGAGGGGCTATGATCTGCTAAGAGGGATCCCTTGTTTGAAGAGATTGACATGAAAAGGATAGCTAGATAAGGATACTGTGATTTTTTTTTTTTAAGATTTTTTAAAAATGAGGCAGCTAGGTAATACAGCAGATAGAGTGCCAGGCCTGGAGTTGGGAGGACTTGGGTTCAGATCTGACCTCAGGTACTTTCTAGTTGTGTTGACTAGTTCTTCTAGAGTGAATGACTCTTTAAGACAGAAGGTAAGGTATTTTTTTAAGGTTCTTTAGAAGCCCAATTTGAAAATGGCTCTATTAATGTGTGTATACAAAATTTTAAAAGAACAAAAACCTAGTGAAAATTCTTTATAAGAAGATACATATTCCGGTCCAGAAGTTCTCACTTTGAATTTTTGTTTTATAGGCATTTGGCAGCACTATTGTCATTAATCCTGAAAAGGACAAGACCATGGTACAGGAATTGCTGGATTTTAAAGATAAAGTTGACCATATTATTGATATCTGCTTTATGAAAAATGAAAAGTTTGTCAATGCCATGAAAGAAGCATTTGAAACCTTCATTAACAAAAGACCAAACAAACCGGCTGAACTCATAGGTATTTTCTCCTTGTTTTGTACCTTTTTGCATGTCTCCCTGTTGTTCATGCTACTTCCATTGATTTCCTGCTTTTAAATCACATATACCCAAGCCAAACACTGGAGCTCAGCTACTAACTATGCTATTTCTTGGTACCAGGCACTCTGAGCAGTTTGTGAAAGGCCCCCAACAAGCCACTCTCTACTCTAGCCCTAACAGTCTGCTCTCTGTGGCTCACTTCTTCAACCATAGTTATCTAGAAAATTGCCAAGAACCTGAGGGGGGGGGGGGGGGTATGATTTTAGAAACTTTGGTCAAAGGAGAGTCCCTTAGGCATTCATTCAGAGACTTTTATTCTTATTTTTGCATAATCCTCATGCCCAGTATCTGCATCCAACATAATTGTGATCTTGAGTCATTAAGTTAAGGGACAAACAGCTATATATGCCTCAGGTGTCCAGGAAGACCACAGTGTTGTCACCATTCAGTAACTCCCTCTTTGTCCAGCATTATCAAGGACTAAGGTGTTTCACCAAAGTGAGTTGTCTCAGCAACTAAAGTGGTAACTGGGCACAATGTTAACTCTTTGGCACAGTTGACCAAAATCTATTGCCTTGATCCCCGTCATCTTAATTATGACAAATTGAACTAAATTGGGTTGTCATAGAAATTTTTGAGCTTATAAGTACACACTTAGACAATGACATCCTGCCTCTGATTTGTCCAGTGCTATAGAGTTTTTGAAAGTCTCATGCATGCATCATTTATCTCTCCAAGCCAGGGGAAAGAGGCTGGTGAGATAATTGTGATTATCTCCACTCTACCCTGAAGGTTACATATTTAACAAGGGGCAGACAAAGCTGAAACTAGAACTAGAACCTACTTTTCCTGACCAGAAATTTTCCATTGCACCATTCCTCTTTATTTTGAACAAGTTATTGTATTCAAAAGGTGGAGGCAGGGAAATCCATTTACATTAAAATAAGAAAGGGGTATGGAAATCTTGATGATTAGGAGAAATAGAGGAGAGTACTTGCCAAAAAACCACATGGAGTGCTCTATAGAAAAAGAATATGTAGGTGTAACTAGGAAAAATGTATGTAGGAATGGATAGAGATAGAGGAAAATCCAAGATGGATGGATGACAAGAGTCAAAGTACATGTGTATGAGAGAGAAAGTTAGAAGTATTCCATGAGGAAATAATTTGTGGATGGAGAAACATGGAGACATGTTTTATGTGTGTGTGTGTGTGTGTATTATACACATATGTATATATTATACATATATATATACACATACATATATACAGTCATTATAGATATTATCTATATCCATGTCCATTTTTTTCATATTTAGTCATATATATTTGTGCTGTACATCTCTTGATCTATATGTGTATTTTCCAATAATTTTAGATTTCCCCATGTGTGTATATCTCCATGCTGTTTTTCAGTCACACACACATTACACGCATACTCTTTGAGAAGCAACACAGCAGGGTGGATCCAGAGTTTACCTTGAAGTCCTGTCCCCATCTTTCTGAGAAAATACTAACCCCAACTTGGTAAAGGGAGTTTGTTCACACATGGTATCACAGGTATAGGCCCTGTCTCTATAGAACTTGATGTGTTTTATATACGTTACAAGAGATGGAGTTTTTCAATCCGTATTCCTAATTCTCATCTATAACCATGCACATATATATCTTTGTAATGTGGGCATTCATTTCTCCATATATAGTAAACATATCCATTTGTGGCTCTGCTTCAGGTTTCTGTGGACCTTGGTGTACATGTGCCTTTTACATGTATACACCCACCCACTTGGTTTTTCTATTTCATCATAGATATGTTTCACATATAAAGACAACATTTTAATATTCATGTTCATGTTTCATAGGCATATATTAAGCTGTTCTTAAATGTCTTGCAGGGATATACATCCAACATAGATACTACTATGTTTCACATATGGTTCTGTTCATATATGTTTTGTCTATATCTATACACTGAGGTCTATATCTCCATATATGTCTTTACAATCATGTATCTTGTATCTGTACATAAATATAAATGTTTTATAGTCAAATGAGTTTCATATTATACAGATGTCCTCTTCTCCATTCATATGCATTTCTCATTTATCTCTTCATATATGTATCAATATTACCATTCAGTCATGTGGTTCACTTAGGTCTGTATAGATGACTTTTATATGTGTGTTGATTTATAGATCTTTAGTCATTCATATATGTTTCATGAGAATATGTAGATCTACACATCTCCCTTTATTCAGACACACTACATTGCTGTGGATATATGCATCATTGTTCATTTGTCTCTGCTGCTCTTATATATGCAGATGTCTATATTGCATTCCTGGGTGTATTTCATCTATGTAGATTTTACATACATATATATACATATTCTCTCTCGAGTTTATCAATTTGTGTACTTGCAATTTCTGTGTTGATCTGTGCAAAATCTGTGTTGATTCTATCTGGATATTAATATCTATTATAGATATCTATGTAAATGTCTACTAATTGTGATATATCTTATATAAATGTTTACTTTATACACACAGAGGTAGAGCTATTCCTCTCCATTCATATATGACTTTTCCTTATATGTAGATGCTTCTATGTTTAGGTACCTTTATCTCCATTCCTAGACTTTTTGTTTATCTAGACATTAATGTCTACATCTCTATATTTCATCTGTTTAGATGCAGGTATCTTTCTCTTCAATCCTTCCTTCATGATGTCTTTATATAGCTCGGAAAATGATTATGTCTCCATTTATACGTGTTTGTCATGTAGATAGGTATATGTGACTTGTTCTTGTTAATGTATACACACACACTGTTATACTCATCTTCACATATACAGATAATATAGATAGCAAAAATCTCTAGCTGTTCATATAGAGAGTAATATATGAGTCTTCTTTCATACATATTTCCTGTACGTATGCGGAAGTGTACACAGTCTTATATGCATTTCATAATCCATTGATACATAAATCTCCTTTCATACACGTTTCGTGTATATGAGTGTGTGCTTCCATTCATATACTTTTTATATTTGTGTGTATTCAGATAACACTATTATAATCTCCTTTCATGTACCTTTTTGCTATATAGATTTTGATATTTACCGATATGTAAATGTCTCATCTTTCTAGAAATCCTTTTACATAGATCAGAATCTCCCATTTACTTTCCCCATATACAGATATCTATCTGTATAGAGATAACGATGTAGATATGTCCACCTCCATTCCCTTATGTCTATTTCATCGCTCTGTATATATAGTTGTTTATCCATTTGTATGCATTTCAGCTTTCTAGGTAAAGATGTTTCTTGGAAGTATCTATATCTTCATTCATCTGGTTTTTTAAATACATATACATGCGGAGATATACCTCTATTAATATTTGTATCTAGTATCAAGATGAATGTTTCCATTCATTTGTAGGCATTTCGTATCTCTATATAAGGACCACTAGGTAGTGCTGCAGTGGATAGAGTGCCATGCCTGGGATTAGGAAAACTCATCTTCCTGAATTCAAATCTAGCCTCAGACAGACATTTCCTAGCTGTGTGTCATTTCACCTTGGTTGCTTCAATTTCTATATCAGTAAAATGAGCTGGGGAAGGAAATGGCAAACCACTCCAGTATCTTTGTCAAGAAAACCCCAATTGGGGTCAGAAAGAATCAAACACAACTGAAATGAATGAACACCTATCTATATAAAAGTGTACACATAATATGTGCAAAAGTGTACACATAATATGTGCATATATATGCATGGATGCATACCTCTACTCATTTTCATTTTTTATATAGATTGATGTGTCTCTGCCTATTTATATATGCTTCCTATTTCTATGTAGAACAGGTTTATATAGATATATCACCTTTATATCATTCACTTGGTTTTCAGTTCTTGTGGAAACTTTCTGTTGGTGCAGATCAGCAAGTCATCTGTAAGTGATTTACCCAGGGCCACACAGCCCAGATGGGACAGAGGCCAGGCCTTGACCCTCACTGCATGGGGCTCCGAGGCCAGCCCTCTAGCTGCTAATTCCACTTTTCACTGAGTGTGTTTCTATACATCTCATTGTGTGTGTGTGTGTGTGTGTGTGTGTGTGTGTGTGTGTGTGTGTGTGTGTGTGTGTGTGTGTGTGTGTAAATGAATGAAACAGTGAAGCTCTCTCAGATGATATGTAGAGCTGTTTGTTTCCACACCAAATGGCCCCAGTCTTCTTGGCTTCTGTCCTCTCTATTGCTTTAGGCTGCTACTTGTTTCTGCATTCAGGGTGCCTGCTCTCCTTGAGCTGTGCTCAGTAAGTACTCCCCACTCCTATTTCTAGTGATCTGATCTGTTGAGGACTAAGCTTGACCCAAGCTGAGGAGGCATGCCCAGAATTATGAATAAAGTAAGAGTAAGTGAGTACTGAGTGATAGCCTGAGGAGTTCTTAGGAATGCAAATGTTATGATTCTCTTGGGAATACTCAGACCCCTTTGGGGCTTTCTATTTATTTCTTAGCTGTAGTTGAGATAGTTGAAGTTGCTAAATAGACTGCCTCCACATATGTGAACTATTTCTCTGTATTCATTGGTCATTTTTACAATGACCCATGTCATCAAGGAAAGGTTAAAATCTGTTCCTATTTCTCTGTTTAAAAAGGAAGGGAAACACAAAACTCATTTTAAAAACTAAGCTTTTAAAGTTGATATGTTTCAGTGCAGTTGATGAATAAAAATGTAACAAATAATAATAAAGTGAGATGTGAATAAAATAACAATAAAAATAGTGTTTTCCCAGTTGCACACACACCACACACCCTTCCCCCCCCCCCCATGTTAACTTCTTTCCAAGACAAATGGAAAACAGTGATGTAAAACTTGGAACTTCCTGACTATATAACATTCTGTACCTATACTGTGACCACCATAGGGCAGTTAGGTGACCCAGTAGACAGAGCCCTGGATCTAGAGTCAGGAAGATCTGAGTTCAAACACTTACTGTCTCTATGACCCTGGGCAAGTTACTTCACTTGTGTCTGCCTCTTTTTTCTTCATCTGTGTAATAGAAATAATACTACCAGGGTCATTGTGAGGATCAAATGAGATATTGCAAAGTACCAAGCACAGTGCCTGGCACGCAGTAGGGCACTTCAGAGATGCCTGCTTTCTCTCCATCAGCAGGATGGATCATGTGGCCCAACATTGACCTTAAGTCTGTTCTATTTTGATAATGGCATCATTTATTTTTTTCTGTTGTCACTGCCTGCTTCTGTTTTCCTGTATTTCTTTTTCCTTGATCTATACTTCATACATATCTTGTCATGTTTCTCATACTTCCTTCTGTGTCACCTCTTTGGCACACTAATGTTCCATTATATTCAATTACCACAACTTATTTAGTCATTCTCATGTACTTTGTCTCTATTATTTTTTTTGTTCCTACTCCTTAGGAATATCTTTTGATCAAACATTCAAACTAATTGACACATTTTTGAAAGTTTGGGTACCTGAGTGTTTCTGAAAATTCACAGCTCATTTCTTCCCAGTGTCATGTAAACAAAGCATCACTCTCTTAACATTGGGTTCTATCCAAAGCTTACCTCCTCTGATTTTAGCATTAGGCAAAGGAGACCAGCAGTAACTTCATCAGAACTCTTCTGTAGCCTTAGCCAGCTGTTGGGAAAACCAATATTTATGGCTTTAAGAACCAACTTTATTTCTTCCTACTTGGCAGCAGGATTGGACCAATATGTACATGCATATACATAGATACATAATACATCCATTTTTGTGTAGAATCACACATATAAAACTTTCTGAAGCCAGGTGTTTTCCCACTCAGTTCTTTTGTCCCTCATGTAGTCATCTTAAATCCTCTGTATATGTGGAACTGTTATATGAGAGGCAAAGTCTTCATTTAAAGAGTACGATGAAGGTGCCCAGATGCCTTAGATTCTGTATCTGGAGTAGTAAAACTTAGTATTTGTTCTATTTTGTACTGTGATGGTAGAGTAAGGGAACAGTATGTAGATCATCATCTACATTTTGGTTTACTGTGGACCATCTTGAGGTGTAACTATAAATTAGCCCTAGAACATTTCTTAGGCATGTTGTAGCTCTCTTTCAAAAACTACAAATGGTCATAAAGTGTTTCTGGAGGCGCTGCAATGTGCCTCACTCACAAGGGTGAAAGAACCGTGGGGTGAGCATACTTGGTAGGATGTCCACCCATTAAACATCATTACACTTTGCCCTTGTATTTTTTAGCAAAGTATGTGGATTCAAAGCTCCGTGCAGGTAACAAAGAAGCTACCGATGAAGAACTTGAGAAAATGTTGGACAAGATCATGATTATATTTCGTTTCATTTATGGTGAGTGATTCTGAACTGTGAGAACTTTATTTTTTCCTTTCATTTAAAACTCAACAGAAAAACTGTATTCTGGTGGGAATATTGAGTTGAGGCAGAGGGGATGTATCTTATTCCTATGGTTGAAATCATCAAGCTTAGAGTCGTCGTGGAGTTCCTTGTGCTTTGGTTTGAACCCTCTAAAAAGATTGTTGTTTGCAAGCCACTTGGACATAGCAAGAGGTTGTTGCCAAATATCGTCTAGGCAATGTTTGCTTTGGATCTTTATATTAATGTGCCTTATTCGTGGGAGGCATATTCTATTTAATATGCTAACCTGAATGCAGGCCTCACTCTCTAAATACAGCATTTATAAAACTTGAGGGTGGTCAGTAATGAAGGTTATTTTTTTAGCATATATCAATATTTTTTTCCCTTTTCACAACTCTTTTAGACCAATGTAATGTGTCTAGTGAAGTAACTGGACCTTTGAGCTTATAGGATTTAGTGCAAGAAGAAAGGGTCTTGGTTTTCATCCAGTCCACCTTCCTCTTACAGAAGACAAAGTGAGCCTTGGTCAAGGGAGAGAGAGCTGTTTCAGGGTCACCCATGAAGTAAATAGAAGTGCTAAGATTTGAGCTCTAATGCTAGACTTGAAATCCAATGTTTTTCCTGTTCTTTCAGAATAACTTCTGAATAATGTAGTTGTGATACATTGTGGTTATGATGTTCTTAGTGAAAGTTTTGTTAGGTTTTCTCATCACATGTTCTTATTTGTTTTGTTTTTAAATGTTCCAGGGAAAGATGTCTTTGAAGCCTTTTATAAGAAGGATTTAGCCAAGAGACTATTGGTTGGAAAGAGTGCATCGGTAGATGCTGAAAAATCAATGCTTTCCAAACTCAAGCATGGTATTATTTTCACTCTCTTAATATTCTTCCTAATATCTGCATGAGATTCCAGTGGGAAAATCCCAGTTGAACCTTTTTTATAATTTCAGTTTTGCACCTTTCTGTAAGTTGTCTGAATTTTCCTGTCATGTCTTAGTTTAATTTTAAAGTAATTTGGATTAGTGAAAAATTAAATGGAATGGGACAGAGTAACACTTCTGGCACTTTATCCCAATATAAGACAAGTACACACTTATATTTAGGACAGTATAAGAGGCAGAGATATTTTTCTGATTTTAAACTGTCCTACTTTATTTGATTGTCCAAATATGAGACATGGTCATTTTGGGATCAAAAAGTTGGACTTTGCAGAAATAGTTAGGGGTATTGGATTTGAATGTGTTTATCTTTTAACTTTAAGTCTAAGTCATGGATGTTTTATCTTAACACACCTTTTGAGATAGAAATTCTTCATTCTTAAAACCATTGTTATACATTCTGCATAAGTATAATTTTTTCCCCTAGAATGTGGAGCTGCGTTCACCAGCAAACTGGAGGGGATGTTCAAAGACATGGAACTATCAAAAGACATTATGGTTCAGTTCAAACAGGTACTTTCCATGGACCCTAGAGTAAATGTCATCTTCATTCTGTGTTCATTGCAGGGAGTGGGAGAAAACAGACTTGAGCCAGGAAGCATTTTAGACTTACTCTGCTCTAATCAGAAAAGGAAACAAATGAAGAGTGAAAGCCACTAGGCATACTTGGAGAATTTTTAAGATCATATCTAATTGGCCTGCCTTCAGGGGGGCTGGATAAGTCCTGCTGAAGGCCTGGGAAGGGTAGGAGAGGAGAGGAGTAGCTAAAACTGGGAACAGTGGTACATGATAGGCTTAGTTGGTTCTGTTGATGCTGTATCCAAATTTTATAATAATAGAATAACTTGAAACGTAAAAACATATTACAGCATACCATCTAAAATAGCTGTTTGTCAAATTGAAATGATCCCAAGTAAAGCCATGATTTATAATAAATACATATAGGGTAAAACATCTAATGAAGCTTGGTGGTTATAGGTGCTACTCCTCTTCTCTGGCATCATTACACTTCTTGGTCATTTGGGCTCCATTGCATGGGAAACCATCTATAGGATTCTACAATAATTGCATATAATTGTAAGGTCAGGGGTTGCTTGTAGTTGTATTTCTAAAGGATTTAATTAGAATTTCTTAAATGGACCACTACTGTGACAAAAATAGAAATGTGCTTTAAGACTGGATTTACACGGCTTTTTCTCATGAAATTTCATTGTCTATTGATCTTATAGTATATACAAAACCAAAATTTTCCTGGTAGCATCGAACTAACCGTGAATATCTTGACAATGGGTTATTGGCCAACCTATGTGCCTATGGAAGTTCATTTACCAGCTGAGGTAAGACATATTAGCTAGAATTTAAATGATATAAAGAGCACTTCAGAACACTTAGAACTTAGAACTAGTAGGGCCTTGGGGGTCATTTCGTCCAATCAGTCCATTCCTTTCATTTTATAGTGGAAGAAATTGAGGCCCAGAAGGGATCTGACCCCAATTCCTTTTTTTAACTCTAGTTCTAAGATTTCTTGTTTTTAATTCAAGATGCCAGCATTAAATGTGTGCTATATGCTCTCTTACTCTCATGTCAGTGTCTTTTTACTAAGCTCATTTCTTTGGAGGATGGCTAATGGGATTAGCTGTGTGTCCAGTACTTACTCACAGATTATTCCCTTCCTCCAGCAATGTCTTAAGGGTGTGTCATGGGTGTGGCTGGGTGAGAGTGGTCTATCACCATTGCTTGGAAAACATCTCAGATTCATGTCTTCCTAATGGTGTGTGGGTGTGTGTACGCACACACACACTTTCAGTTATATATTTAAAGGAATGGTAAAAAGCAGTATATGAAGACAGAATTTAATTCAAATTTTTTGTTTCATTTCTTTAGATGGTAAGACTTCAGGAGATTTTCAAGACTTTTTACTTGGGTAAACACAGTGGGAGGAAGCTTCAGTGGCAGTCAACACTAGGACATTGTGTACTAAAAGCAGAATTTAAAGAGGCAAGTGGATGCTTCCTAAGCTTGCTTTGATTCTTCCTCATGTCTAATTTAATTATTCTCCCTGTCAGGGTTGTTAAAAAATAATAATAAATCACTTTTCCTTTTTGTCCATTATCCAAAATACCTTCATGATAAGGCTAGAAGTTTTCACTGTATTTTTGTCTTTTTTTTTTTTTTTTGCTCTTCAGAGGGCCCTTCATAGAATGTGATCTGTAATAACTTGCTACAGAAATAAAAACATTGCCTCTGCCAGTTGGCACAAAACCTTTGTGAAGGGATGTAGGAGAGTTATGGAGGTAGGACAGAGTCTATACAACTTTTTAATGATGAGGGAGCTTTTCTCTTTGCCATTGCTCAGGCAGTAGACTGGAAGGTGAGAGGAACACAGCCCTTATCTGACTTCAAGTAATTTCCACAACTCTTCAGGTTGCCTAATCCACTTGTAATAAATACTTCCATTGACATTTGGTTCTGAGTTCATTCATTTTCTTTTGAATTGTAATGGGGATCCTTTCCCCTTCATGTGCCATATTGCTACTTCTGTTTTCTTATGTGATCTTGCTCTGAATCTTTAAACCCACCAAAAATAGACAGTGAAAAAATACCTATGCCAAAAATAATAATAGGAACAATTTAGTTCATTCTTACACATGAAAGAATTTATAATCATAAGAGGTTTTTGCCATTGGCATAGAGCAGTTTCATCTGTGTAGCAAATTCCCAGTGTGAAAACTCCTTCTACCATCACAGATCAACAACTGTGTAATGGAAGTTTTTCAAGAGGAGTTGCCTGAGGCATTGAAAAGTTAAAAGACTTGCTTGCTAGAGTCCCATTCCCAGTATATGTCAGAGGTGGGATTTGAACCCCAGTTCCCTTTAACAGTTCTTTATCTACTATGCTGTGCTGCCTCTCATAGTAATGTTTAACCATGTTCTTTATCCAACAGGGGAAAAAGGAACTCCAGGTCTCTCTTTTCCAAACACTGGTGCTGCTAATGTTTAATGAAAATGAAGAGTTCAGTTTAGAAGATATCAGGCATGCTACTGGAATAGGTGTGTATGAATTCATCATCTATCAGGTTAAATGCTCCCTACTTTACTACCTAGCTACCCTCAAGAGTTTGTAACTGAAAGACAGAGAGGAAATCACACAATGATTTCAAAACAATTACACATGATCCTGCCTCTTAAGCATAACAAATATCCTTTGATTGATTTGTGATCTCATCAGTGGTACACATGCCAATGTGCAGATAACAACATATCTAGCTTTTCTTATATTCCTGTCGGTGTACTTCCATAAACCCTTCACAGAAGTAAATGAAGTGTGATAGGCCTTCTTCTTGGTTCTTGAGTATGTCGTAGCTTTCAGTACAATAATCAGATAATCTGTTATTTCACCCTTTCTTGCTTGACTGGTCCACCTCCTTTTCCATTTGTTGGGGGTCCTTGATGTTGTATTTTACACTACTTTTCATGCAGGTCATTTGTATGAGTAGGCTGCAGGATAGTATGGTGTCTCTACTCTTAGTTCTTCTGAAACTGTCATGTTCCATGATTTAAAGAAGCCATATAACGTTAAGGGGACTAGGTTTGCTATTTTGATGGGCATTTGTAATAGGAAGTAGCCTAAAATCACAGAAAGTATTCCACATTTTCTCAAATTCCATCCTGCCTCTTCTTCTTATTCTTTTCAATTCAGAACCCTATTTTTTATTGTCTATCTGGAATTTATATCCAAAGTATGTCTACCAAGTTAGTCCAGACCACCCATCCAAATGCATGTTATTCTTTATTCACTTAGGGCTTTTTTGCATTGAGAGGGAAAAAATAAGTGGCCATGGCTATGGAGGCTTTACTATTTTCTGGGTAAGCAAAATGTCTTCTTCAGATAACATCTAGAGACCATAGCACTAGAGCAGATTCATCTTCCATTTGGATTTTACACAAGTCATCTTCTATGGCTTTGGTGAGAACCCCTTTGATAACAGAAATCTCCTGTGTTATACCTTTCAGTGTTGCTAATTAGTGGATTCCTGACCAACGTTATCTCTCTAGTTGCATCTGTCAAAGGATTTTGTATGATCTTAATATGTTTGGTGGGAAACTTGAAGGATGCATATGAAAGTGGGATCTTACGTTCTTTATACTATAGTTAAGTCTGTGGCCCTGAAGACATTGGCTGTTAAGAATTGTCCATGAAACATGTTTGTTCCCTTTGACCTTGTTTTCCTTAAAGATAACCTAGAGAGATGTCTAAGGATTATCCTCAAATGTATTCTAGTGATGGAAAAATAAGTTTGGGGCCTTGGGTTGCTGATTTCTCCTCTTTCTTGGAGGTAGTATAGAATTTGTATACATTCCCATTTTTATTTATCTATCTATCTATTTATTTATTTGTTTGTTTTTGTTGAAGCCCTTACCTTCCATCTTGGAATCAGTACTGTGTATTGGTTCCAAGGCAGAAGAGTGGTAAGGGCTAGGCAATGGGGGTCAAGTGACTTGCCCGGGGTCACACAGCTGGGAAGTGTCTGAGGCCAAATTGGAACCTAGGACCTCCCATCTTTAGGCCTAGCTCTCAATCCACTTAGCTACCCAGCTGCCCCCACACTTTCCCATTTTTCTGGAAGCAAGAGGTTACAAATTTGTTCCTCAAGTGCTTTTTGAGTTTTGTCATGGAGAGTTTGGATTTTTCCGCATGTATTTTCTCTACGTTTTTGGTTTGTCTCAACTTGATTTTATTGTGTGTCATTTCTGCTTTCTCACATAGCCTATTAAGTGCTAAAATGTTAGAATTCAAATGGCCTTTCACTGCCTATCATCAACAGTGAGAATAAATCAGTATAGAAAACACTGACTAATCTGTCCCAATTGGGAACTTTTTGTTGTATTCCTTTTCCTTTGGCTTATGAATGTTCTTGTGCTGATCTAGCTTAGCTCTTTGGGTTAACTATCTTCAGACTCTTTGCTTCCAACTGCTTCTTGTGGCTCATACAGCCATGCTATTTGTATTTTGTGATTTTCCTCCACCATGTTTGGCTCTCCAGTGTCAGTTGCCTAGAGTACTTTCTGGTCTCTTTTGGCCTTGTGACAATTATTTTGCATCATTTAAACTTCTCTAAATTTCACTCTCAGTAGTACTTTTGTCTCTTTCAGTCAGTAGCTTGTTTAAAAGCTTGTATTAGAACTGTTGTATGCAGTTTCTCCTCATCATTATCCTAATTCAGTGTTAATCCATCTTGCTTTGACACAACGGACACCTCCCAATGAATACCCAAATCATATCATATCTTCTCCCTTCAAGTTTATTCCCTGAAAACTTGTCAGAAAAGCCCCTTAATTAGTAGGGCAGTGACTCATACTACATGACACTCTCATCATTTGTTCATTGTGAAGAGAAGGAGAAAGATGTGCTTGAACTTTACTAGGATGATGCCTGCCTTGTCTTCTTATTCTTGTCACCTGTTAGTGTTGTCCTACAGGAGCTGGTCTATATTGGTAGAAGGCATTTTCTTCACTGGGTGGTCCTAAATAAAACATTGGCTTTATTTACATTGTGCTTGTTTGGGTGCTCTTTTCTCCATTCTCCATATGCTGATTTCTTCACAATTGTCATTGCTTATAGCACAGCAGCCATTCATAATATTCAGATACTGTAGTTTGTTCCCCTTTGGTTGGGTACATTTTTGTTTTTTAATTTTCCGTTAATTTTCACAAATAATTCTTTTATTGAATATTTTGGTATGTAAGGGTATTCTCTTGTTTTCAATCACTTCATTTGGGTATCATCTAATTTTGTCTTAATCTTTGAAGCAAATGATCAGTCTTGACTGTACACACAAGCTGATTATGAGTCCATATTAGTCACCATGTGTCCTCTCACTGTCAAGATAAGCTCCATTTCATTTTCTGTAATTGAAGGATCTTATGATATTCTTGGTCAAATCTCTGCTTTTTCATCCTCGTCATTGTCGTCTGTAAGTTGTAACTGTCTTCAAGGTACTATGAGGCTAGATGAGCCATGTCTAATCCAGCTGTGGCTCTGACCTGAGTATTTATTTGCTCCTCAAAGGCTATCCTTTTTTCTCTGCACCTGTCAAAGCAGGGGAGGATTTTGTTCCATCCAAGAGTTGGTTGGGGTACCTTTATGGCTAGTTTGCCTTTAGTGAGAAATAGTATTGGATGAGTAAATAATTAGGCAATGGAAAGTTCTGACTTGCTATGGTAAGCATTGGACATTTGAAGTGTCAACACTTTGAAACAAAAAAGATGGCAGATTTGTCTGGCAACAGTACACTGGATAGTATACAGGAGGAGAAGAGTAGAGGCAGAGAGAGACAACTTGGCAAAGATGCTCTTTCCAGGTCTAAGGTGATACAGGGCTATATTGCAGTGAACAGTTGTAGAACAAATGGAAAAGGGGCATTTTGAAGAAAGAAAGCTAAGGACAGATTGCAATAGGGGTTAAAAGAAGGAATAGGTTGAAATGAAACAGCTGGAGACAGAACTTGATCATACTGGGCAAAATTCCATTCAGGTGGCTACTTTGCACAAGGCGTTGAGCATGCATACAAAGACAATGAGAAACAATCTCTGTTCTTCAGGTGCTAATGTTCTGTATGTATAGGTGGCAGCAGTGGAGCCAGGAGAAGGAGATAAGGAGGATAGGGATGAGGGGATGACTGAAGGGATAGACTGACAGAGGACAGGGAGAGAGAGAGAGGATGGAATCAGGGGTAGAAGTAGAAAAGGCAGCTTTGACAAGAAGAGCCTCCTGCTTTTCAGAGCCTAGAATAGTGAGGAGGGAGTGGAAGAATGAGGACAGTGTTTCAAAGTGGAAAAGAGATGGATTAATTTTTTTTCTAATTAGATAAGAGTTCTTCTCCTAAGAAGAGGTTTGCAGTAGCCTTTTTCAATGAGAGGAAAAATAGAAAGATTACCTGGCATTTGTTAAGACTAGAAATGGTAAATCTATAGTGAACCCAGTCATCTGAGTTGTTATTTTCTCTGAGTAAGAGTCATGTAGGCAGATGGTGGGGCTAATCCAGGATTGGCTTTTGGCAAGGTGTGATTAGCAGTAGGATAAGGGGACAAGAGATTCAGAATT
Organism: Monodelphis domestica; assembly: GCF_027887165.1. Lineage (NCBI taxonomy): Eukaryota > Metazoa > Chordata > Mammalia > Didelphimorphia > Didelphidae > Monodelphis > Monodelphis domestica. Next base: position 61,495,886 of record NC_077235.1, read on the forward strand.
TCAGGACAGCATGTAGTTAAATAGTTTGACTTTGAGGTTAAGACTGCAGAGGGAAGAAAGCGAGGCTGGAGCAGTAGGGAGGGCTGGTATGACTAGTCATTACAGTAAGGAGGCAGAAAACAGGTTTAAGAGAAATGAATCCGATGCAAGAGACGACTGGTTAGCAAGTTGTATGCAGATGATTTCTCTTTGAAGTTAGGGCTTCAACTGTTGATATGATAGTCATCTGCACTGAGCTATTCACTGAAGTCACAAGAATGGGAAGACTAAGAACAGACCCTTTGTTGGCTAATGCCAAAGAGGACATCATTTGATAACATCCAAGAGCAATTGTAATAATCATAATTTATTTCTATAGTGCCTTAAAATTTAGGAACTGCTTTCCTTGCAACAGCCCTATGAGGTAAGTAGTGAGAGTGTTCTTACCCCTATTGTACAGATAAACCAAGTTTAAGCAATGTTTGCTTGGTCCTATAATATCTAATAAATGTCAGGGCCAGAATTGAAATTTAGCTCTTTCCTGATTCCATATTCAGGATTCTTTGCATGACACAAGACTAGTGGAGAGATGGGATCAGAGAATCAGATCGCAAATGTTTTGGTTGGAGATATGGGGGAACTCTGGGTGCAATATAGTGTACCCAGTAGATAGCGTTAGTATCTGGGGTGAATTTTCTTAACTAGTTTTTTGTTTTGTTTTGTTAACTTTGTTGCAAGGGAAGCCTAGGAGTTGGAGGTAGGGGGTATGTGAAGTGGAGCAAAAAGGCCTTAGAAACTCTATCCCACCCCTTTTTAAAAAAATTTCACATGCTTCTTTTGTATCTGTGAGTAAAGGACCGACATCTTAAACCATTGTTTCTTCTTCAGAGGATGGAGAATTAAGGAGAACACTGCAGTCATTAGCCTGTGGCAAAGCTAGAGTTCTGGCTAAAAATCCCAAGGGCAAAGATGTGGAAGATGGCGATAAATTTATTTGCAATGATGACTTCAGACACAAGCTCTTCAGGATAAAAATCAATCAGATTCAGATGAAAGAAACGGTATTTCCTTTTCTTCTCTTTGTAATCTCTCGTCTATCCCTGATATATTTAAGATTAATGTTCTTTCCCACTAATCTTACCAAATCTTGTCTTTATCTGTTAAGAGGGAGTAGTAGTGTGAGGAAGAATCTCTCAAGTTAGACACACTTCATTAATGGTCCTCCTTGCATACAAAGAAAGAGTTGTGATCACAACATTTTTTTTTTTAGTTTAGAATGCCAATTTTCTACTAATTTAAGATGTTTTTGGAATCAGACAAGCAGTGTCTCCTCTCCAAAGGGTTCCTTTCTGATATGGAAATTGTTATATATGGAACATCTGGAAATATCTTGCCTTCATTTTCTCCCAGAAACCTTGTACTACTAAGCCCAGGTTCTCTTTGTACAGTGTCTCAGAATCAAAATGGTATAAGTACTGACAACTCTTGGGCCTTCCACTATCTGGAATATCTACAGAGACTTTTTGCATGGATTAGGGTCTGAGGAGGGTATCTTCAGTGAGCTTTGGATTCATAACACAATGGTCAGAGATACAAACCATATACAGATGAATCAGTTAATTTCACCAGCCGAACCCTTAAGTCATAGCCAACTGAAGCCAGCCATCTCACAGACAAGTGCCATAGTCATACTCTGGGTATGTTAACACAAGTCCATTTCCACCACTAGAACTCAAAGGATGAGAACTAATCAGTTGCTCCTTCCTTTGGTAAAAGATGGCAACACTTGTCAAACAGCAGGGCCTTTTGTTCCCCCTTCATTTTGTTTGGCAAAGGATTTGGCATTGGTGAACCTGGTGTTTGAGTCCACCTTTTGACTCTTCCTCTCCAGGTCCTCTCCAAGCTTCCTATTCTGTCTTTCCAGTAAGGAGGTAGAACTTAATTTAGATTGATCTGCAGGTTCATTTCCCAGTCTCACCCCGTGACTCTGTGCTAGAATGTGTTCAAGTTTACAAAGGGCTTGCGTCATCGTAGCCTGAAGAGGAAGATGTAGATTGTGGAAATGCTCCCCTTTTTTCTCACTTTGCAGTTGCAGAGCCCAAGGTGGTTCTGAGAGCTTCAGTATCAAACTCTCAGCTAGCAGGGAAAGGGGCACTTGACTCCAGTCCACCAAACAAAGAGCTTGCCTCTTGCTTTCTAAAGTTTCCTTCAGAGAAGTCCTAGATGATTTAAAGAATGAGTCTGTCCTATCCATCAAATGTGAATGTTTGGTAGGCAGCCCTGAAACACTTGATTTTTGAAAGTAATTCTTCAACCCTTTTTTTTTTTACATGATCTTTTAGGTAGAGGAACAAGCAAGCACTACAGAAAGGGTCTTTCAGGACCGACAGTATCAAATCGATGCTGCAATTGTGAGAATTATGAAGATGAGAAAGGCCCTTGGTCATAATCTGCTGGTCTCAGAAGTGTATAACCAGTTGAAGTTCCCAGTGAAGGTGAGTGATTAGGCTCCTCTGAAGTTTCAAAGTGGGAGGAGGGGTGTTTGTTTGTTTTGCCACAGTCCATAAGTGGACATTTGACTTTAGGCCTTTTCTCTAATGTTACGGCAAAAAGGTTGATTTCTCATTAATTCTTTAGTTTGGGTTTTAGGTCCAAATGGCATTAGATAGTAGCACTCTTGATACGTAGAGATGTGGCAGGGAAAGAACATTTTTTAAAAAGCTATTTTAGGGAGGTATCTAGGTAGCTCAATGGTTATAGCACCAGGCCTGGAGTCTGGAGGACCTGAGTTCATATATGACCTCAGACACTTCCTAGTTTCCTAATTGTGTGACCCTGGGCAAATCACTTAATCTTGATTTTCTAGACCTTGCCGCTCTTCTATCTTGGAATCAAGATTTAGTATCAGTTCTAAGACAGAAGTTGAGATTTTTTTTTTTAAGCTCAATACCCACCCCCCCATGATATTTTCTAGAAAGTTTTCAGGTTGGTTCTTCTCATCTCTGGCTTCTTACAGGGTTAGATCATCTATGTATTTTCACTCTGCCACAGAAAAATCCAGAACATCAGCTCTCAACACCTGTATTGTAATGGTATTAGAATTTATACTGTCAGGGGGCAGCTAGGTGGCTCAGTGAATTGAGAAAGGTTATAGGAGATGATTAACTTTTCACTTTGCCAAAATCATCCTTTAATGGTCAGTTCCATTGGGGGCAGCTAAATGGCTCAGGGGATTGAGAGCCAGACCCAGAGGTCCTGGGTTCAAATTTGGCTTCAGACACTCACTATGTGATACTGGACAAGTCCCTTAACCCCCATTCCCTAGCCCTTTCCACTCTTCTGCCTTGGGACCAATCCATGGTATTGAATCTAAGATAAGGTTTCTCTAAAAATAAATAAATAAAGCATCTGGTCAGATGTTTTAAATGAATCATTGATCTTTTTAAAAATTCAACTCAGATTTTTTTAGGGTGGGGAAAAGAAATAGTTCTTACCTAAAGGGAAACATAATGATAATGTCAGACTATGTACAGGGAGTCAGGATCCTTGCCTTCCTGCAAGCCATATGAATGTAAAGAAAAGAAACTCTTCTGTCTCATGATGAGAGCTGACCAAAGGTGGAATGTACTTTTTGGGAGGCAACAAGTAGGTGATCGGAGGTTTTGGTTTTTTCAGAGATATTGGTTGAGCTGGTTGGCCCCCAAAGTCCTTTTGAGCTCTGACTTTCTGTGATTCTTTAAGAATGCTGAAAGAAATGTATATAATTAACTTGTAATGACACCATTCTAACTTTATATATTAATCCCTTTGTTGAACGCTCAGCTCTGAAATGTCCTTTCTAAATAGTATGAAGAATAGAAGGAGCAGAACAGTTCTGAATGATGCCAGGGCAGAGAAGGAACATAGCATTCCTACATAATGTAGGTCAAGGTACAGGAGTGATTAGAGGTGAGGCCACAGGCCTCACAGTGTGTCTCTGATACCTCCAGACACTTTTCTACTTTGATACCTCTGGTTTATTTGAAAATGAAGGAATTGGAATATTCCAGATATATCATGCCATTTCAGTGTCACCAAAGACATGGTTATGAATTTCCCTTCCTTTTTTACTTCTGATTATTAATTGGTATGTAGAGTTTAACAAGTCACTGTCACTCAGAGAGTAATGGTAGCTCAACTGCAACTGGGGGTTCTAAGGGGTCTAAGCAGTGATTGGTCCTCAGGCTTTTTGCTTTGCCTTCTTTTCCAGCCTGCTGATCTGAAGAAGAGAATAGAATCCTTAATCGACAGGGACTACATGGAAAGAGATAAAGAAAACCCAAACCAGTACAACTATATCGCCTAAAATGTGTGCTTTTCAGCACTTGGTATAGCATACCCAGTTGCCAGTGGATTAGCCTGTTGTTCCAATTAATTGACTTCTTTTCTACTATCTGACTGAACGAATGAAAGCCATTTCATGGAAAAGTATAGCAAAATGGACCTTCTCAGTAATTGATAAGCCCATTTAAAGAGCACGGTTTACATTTAAGAAGAATGCTGTTGAACTCTTTGCTTGCATGTTTAGTTGATGGCAACAAATTCTTAACAATTTGATCTTTCATGCTTTCACTTGATTTGGGTCTGTGAAGGGACCCTGTGGTTGATTGGGGGGAGGGGGGAGGAATGCGTGGATTCTTTTATGCACTATGACTAGGAGGCAATATGCAAGTTGTGTACAGGAGACTTTACCCAGGATGCTTATACTGCATGCAGACATGACATAGCGTACAGAATCCTGGAGGGATTTATCAGATAGAAAAACCACCCTGAGCTTTGGTTACTCTCTTAGGTTTTGTGCTTTCCCTTGAAAAGAAAACTTAAGTGGTCAAGTGTATTGACATTTGCTACATAATGTTCTACTTCACCAAAAGGATGTTTTAAAAACAAATCTTGCCCAGAAAAAGAAAAAAAAAACATCTTTTAAGTTTTAATAGGCTCTCATGAAACTATGAGTGACCTTTACCCTTCACCCAGCTGTGCTGACCCTCCTACCACAGTACAGGTCTCTTTTTTGGGCTAAGGTTTCTGAAAACATCCCAGATCTCCATTTGAAATCAAACTTATTTTTTCCATTTCTTATTCTAATTCCTGAAAAGTCATAGATAGAAAATCCATCAGAATCTGGGGATTTTTCAAGGAGGGGATGTGCTGGTTCTTCTCTGCCTCTTTGAATCACTAGCCATGTTAAGAGTTGACACACAGCCACAAGACAGAGATGCCACCTACTGTGCAAGAGAATGTCCCAGGCTATGATGACTGACTGACCACAGAAAAGGGGGTATCAAGAAATGATTGAGTTTCAAAATTGGGAGGAGTCTGGAGAATAAAAAGGCTGCTTTTCTCCCCCTATTCATCATACATGTTGGTGAGATTTATGCTCGAGCCTGGAATGCATTAAATCCACCTCACAGTGCAAGCAGGAAATAAGTGGCCTTTAAGAAATCCAAACTAGCAGAATATTTTGTAACATTGCACCCACGTCACCACCATTTTGAAGCCACGAGGAAGGAAAGATGTTGATCCTAACCTTCAGCCAAGTAGCCTTTGCTTTTTCTATTTGCCAATTACATTTCCTTATACCCTTCCTCTTTAGTGGCCTTCTGTAGCAAGCTCTAGGAAACATTCCTCTCATTGCACCTTTTCATGTGAGTGCGATTATCTAACAAAAAGTTGCATTTCCAAGCCTTTGGAACCTTCCTTTCTTAAGCAGCAGCTTTTCTAGGTCCTAAACCTTAGTTCCTTCTCTCCTTTCTTGCCCAATACTCAGCTGACAAGGAAATTGCTGCCAGGTGGCTCCACCCTCATCCCTCACTAAACTCTCTCCCAGATGGGCTTGGCCTTCCCAGGAGCCTTACCTACTGTTCAAATGGTAGGTAGAAATCGGCTCCCTCCACAGAGAGATTTCTTCCCCTACAAAACCATCCTTTTTTAACCAGAGGCTACATAATTGAAATGAGTGATTCCTCAGAAAACTATTATTAATTATATGAAGCATTATTATATGAAATTATGTGAACCTTTTTTTTAGAGCTGTTCTTTCTAAGTCAGGTAAGTTCCGGGTCACTGTTCTCCTCCCTCTGTCTCTTTATTTTTCTCCAATAAAAACTTTTTTTTAAAAAGTTGTTTCTGAAGAAGGGATCTTTAAAATTATCAAGTATTGGCTTTCATATCCCTACTTTAAAGAATTTTGTGATTTGCCACCACTAGCCTATTTAAAGAGGAAAACCTACATATATCCAAGTAGTACTTTTTGATCTTGCCACGTACCCATCTCAAATGAGAGTTGGAGCATTATGGGTAATCTGGCCAACAAACAAAGCATACCCTGGGAAAACCAGGCTAGGTCTCCAGAGGAGAGGGAGGAGACTTTTCTGTCCCTGTCCTTCTTGGGTCCTGTGTGTCTTGCCTGATTCTTCTGAAATTCCTGTAGCTTGGGCATCAGTCCTCTTCTTTTGTGAGCTCCTTTGGGAGATTCTCAAGCCAGGCTGTGATCATGCCAGTCTCAGGGCACCCAGGCCAGCTCCACAACTGACACATCTGTGTTAGCATCTAGCCATAGATTACAAAGAGAATACCTCTTGCATGCAATTCACAGCAGCCAAGTTCATAAGAAATTACATTTTATTCTATTTATCTGTAGCTTAAAGATTTTAAATATATATATAAATATATATGTGTATGTGTGGATACACATACACACATATATACACACACCCATAAACTTTGCCTTTCACTTTTTATTCAATTCCATTTTGGATAGTTTAAAAAAATGACCACTCTTGAATAACACATTTACAGAAATGTGATAAACATATTCTGTTCACTGGTTTACATGGATGTGCCAAAGCCCATCATTTATGAGAAAACAAGGCCGTAGCAAATGAGTACCCGCATACCTTGATGGAGTTTTCATTTGTGTTCTGCTGGTCCTTGTGAGATTCCTTTTTTGTTCAGTCCCTAGACTATCAACATTGTTTTTCCATTAAACTGCGGTTTCACTTGTCCATCCAGGAACATCGAATTGGACACTTGATTCATTGTTTGGTGTTTTTTTTGGATGTTTTAGTTCCAAGAGTACAGCAGCATTCCATCACAAATGTAATAGATTTTTGTAGAACAGCTCTTCACGAGTTGTGTCTGAAATATGTGTGTGGGGAGGGGGTGGAACAAAACTAACCTAGGAAGCCTTTCAGACATAGCTTGGCTGAGAGAATGCAACAGCGAGAGTGTGTATTCTTGGAGCACCGAGTCCACGATAGGCGGCTCGTGACTTGCTTTTCCCCATAAGCATACACGAAATCTTGGCAATGTTTCCGAACAGGTTCACCGTGGGTACCAAGGCTTTCCGAAGTTGGTAAATACTGTAAATACATGTCCTTTCAAAGAGTGCGTCTTTGGGTATTTTGTGTTCTTTATTAAAAAGTTTCGTGTTGATTAAGCCACTCGTATGTGTGTTTAAAATGTCTTTATTTTCTTCATCTCATATACTAGCCCTTCACCTCTGTGATAGGTAGTACCCATGGTCAGAAAACCTAAGGCAGACACTGAGGACCTCAAAGAGACACCATGGCCCGTGGAAAAGGAAAGAGAGTCAGGAAACTAGAGGTTCTACATTTACCAGCTACATACTGATAGGCAAGAAATTTCACCTCTTTGAGCCTCAGCTTCCCAATCTACAAAATGGGAATAATATTGGTACTGCTACTTTCCTACTGTTCAATTCAGGAAACACTTCTCAGAAAGGTCATGTGTGCCCCGGTTCTTTGTGATCCTTGAGTATACCCCAAATGAATCAGTCCCTGCCATCAGGGAACTTCCATTCTGTTGAATCTCTAGGAGAAAAGTATTTTGCAAACCTTTGAAACAGAGCAATGTAAAACTAGTGATTCTTTTTAAAATTTCCTTACCTTCTGCCTTAGAATCCATCCTAGGTATCACTTCCAAGGCAGAAGAGTGGTAAAGGCTAGGCAGTTGGGGTTAAGTGACTTGCCCAGGGTCACACAGCTGGGAAGTGTCTGAGGCCAGATTTGAACTAGACCTCTGTGTCTCCAGGCTTGGTTCTCCACTGAACCACCTAGCTGCCCCTGTAGTTACTCTCTCTAAGTAAAGAAAGTATCCAAGTACTTCAACTTCCTGGGTTTTGCTAAATAATCATACATGGATTAATAACTTTGAAAGATAATTCCTTTAACATAACTAGTAATCTAGCTGTGTTTCAGACTTTGTTGTGAATACCAAATCTGGGGGTTTCTTGGTAAAGTTGAACTCTTGAGGAAGAAACTTCCCTCCACCGGTGTAGATGGGCACCACTGCAACTTTGAAGCTGAAGAGAGTTGCCTGGGGACACAGGGAGAAAAAGTGATTTCCCTAGTAGGGGCAGGAGGCCAATAGATGTGACAGTAGTAGGTGTGTGGAGCAAGACCTGAAGATTGCCAGGCCAGGCATCCACAATGCCCTTCCTGGTTAACACTACAATAAAATGTCACAGTAGAGTTCACTACCTTTTAAACATTCCAAAGAACCAAAGCAGTGATAGGTTTTCTCAGGCTTCTATCTAAAAAGAGCAAGGATATGGGGCCTGGAAAGTTGGTATCTTAGAGGTTTATCTTTATCACTTTGAAGAACAGTAGGGTAGCAATGGGTTGCTCAGGATAGAAAGCTGGAAATAGGAGGTGCTAGCTTCAAATGTACCCTCAGACACTTAGTAGTTGCATGGCTCTGGGCAAGTCACTTAACCCCAAATGCCTAGCCCTTATCTCCTTCCTTAGAAATCTAATACAGATTATGTAAGGGGTAAATTTAGGGGTTTTTGACTAAAATATAAATTTAGTTGGACACCAGGGATTAATTCAAATCCCAATAAAAATACTCAAGCCAGCTTAGGAATTTTATAGTAATTTAATTAATATAGAGGGAAGAAATTAAGAAGAAGAGAGATGGAAAAGGGTATAAGATTTCTCCGGCCTAGTCTGAGCCAAGGGGAGTTCAGAGACCTTCCAGCCACGAGGCCTCCTCAGAGATGGGAGGCCTCCTAGGAGGATGGCGTTTTTAGGAAAGGTAAAGGAAAAAAAAAGGAATCGGCCTAAACTCCGAGAGAGCTCAGGGAAGACGCCTCACCTGACCCACGATATTAAGCTTCTCCCAGTTACTGTATCAAGGACACTCACTGCCAAACTCGGACAATAGCTGCAGCTACGCCAAGATGCCAACACACTGCCACCAGCCACCTCTCCTCCAAAAAAGAGGCCGGAGAGAGGAAGTGACGTGAAATACACATAGACCGTTTTTTATATCACTTCCTGCATCTCACATGTACCAATGGTAGCTTAAGCTTGACTTAAGACAGCTCAGGGGGGTCTATCAGTTTCTGATTTGTCATTTGCTAGCACATGTCTGTCATAGGCCATTCTTCTCAATACTTAATCCTTAAGTAGGGGTGTAGACATTCCTGTTTTGTTAGACTAAGCAGGGTAGAGTAAATCTAAAATTCACAATTATAAGATAAAAAGGTAAGGGGTTTTTTGTTTGCTTTTAAGAAAGAAAAGCAAGGGGCTGATGGAAGCTCATTTCCAATATCAAATACAAAGTTAAGGTGGGCTGTCCATGTCAGCATGTATGTACTCCCTGTTGACTTAATGACCAGCTGTGCTTCAGAATCAGAAGCATTTGAATTTACCATCATGAGCCCCAAGACTCTTGGCTAGTGAGTGATTTCATGGGCTCATGAAGCTTGTTCCACTGTGGTGGGGCATGGTGGAACCTTTCTCATCCTGAGGGCCTCTTACCTACCTTTGACCATAAATCACCCATTAAAGATCTCCCTTCTCTCAAGAGGCCCTGATAGGTTATTTCTACTTCATTTATTCCTTTTTTGCATTAATAAATTTGATGCAATAAATCATTTATTAAGCATCTACTGTGTGTAGAGCACTGTAATGATGTGAAAAAAGTTTGGCAAAGACAGTACTGGGGAGGGAAGAGGTATCTAGTCTGCAGGTACAGCAGGAACAGGATGAAGTGTGTGTTTCATTGCGAATGGGGATGGGGTGGGAGGGAACTACCAATATGAGGTCTTGTAAGAGTTTATTGGAGGAGGCCCAAAGTGAACTGGGCCCCAGAGGACGATTGGAAATTCACAAGGGCCGGTGAAGGAGGGAATGAAGCGAGAAAAGCACAGGTATGCCAGGACTGGTCGAATCCCCTGTGGCTGCAGTATGATGCGATGAGCTCAAGCTGGGAAGGTAAGATTGATGGGGAGTCGTAGAGAGCCTTCAATTCAAGGGGAGGGCTTGAATTCTCCTGGAGACCTGAGAGGGGCCACTGAGTATTTTTGAGAAGAGTGATATGACCAGATCTCCACAAGTTAATCTGGGAATGATGAAGGTCAGATTGGAGAGGTCATAGAGGAGTTGGGAAGACCTTTTAAGCTATTGCAGTGGTCCATGGGGCTAGTAATACAGGAGAGCCTAGATGAACTTAGGGTACACAGGAGTAATGTGGGCCAGTGGCTCTAAGAGCTTGAGGACCAGAGTTTGAAATTACACTTCTGACACTACTTGTATAAACTGGGGCAAGTCACTGAACTTCAGTTCCTCATAAGTAAAATGAGCCTCTGGGGTCCCTTCTGGCTCTCCATTTATGATTGGGCCTATGACTTCTCTCACGTTCCTCATCTCTTAAAATGAGGTTAAGAGCTTAGTTGTGAGAATCCAATGAGAATTCAGAGAAAATCGTTTGAAAGCCTCGAAGCCAAATGAATAATGCCTAATAACGATTCAGTATTAGAAAAGCAGCCCATCAAGGCCTATAGAATGCAATACAAATGGTGACCTCTAAAGGAAAAACCAGACCAAAGGACTGGGAGATGGGAAGAGGGAATATCCGGTTCTTTTCTGCAGTTGGATGGCCCCTTTCGGAATATCGTGTCCCTTTAGACTTCGAGAACATTCAGTTCATCTAATCTCCTGTTTGTTTGTCCCTGTTATGCCATTAGTCAATGATGTTTGAGAAGAAAATGGAAATGGATACATTAATCACACCAGCATAATTCTTAGCTTGCCTGGCTTCCTTCCATCTCTAGCCCCTTCTAAGTCTTTGTTCTGCGTGTTTGGTCATCCCTGTGTGCTGCTACACAGATGGGACTGGACCTGCAGTTTCCCTGGAATGGGGCAGTTTCTCATACTACTGCAAGGGACCCTGGAGCACCACTCCCTTGGTGTTTGCTTTCTCCTTTTTTCTTTTTTTTTAATGAGCCTAGTTTATTAATAGGCACTAAAAGGATAATTCGAGCATAGAGGAAAAATGAGAACTACTGGTATAGGGAAGTCCCTCCATCTTCTCTGCAACTCAGACTTAGAGGGCACAGAGGTTAGAAAAATGTGCCCAGGGTCACATGCAGGAGGGCAGATTTCTTCCCACTCCACTGCCTTTCTAGGTTCCCTTCAAGGACAGGCTCTTCTCGGCCATTTTCTCTAGGTTTGTGCTATTATAAATATGGTTTCTCTAAACATTTGTGCACAAAGATCGTTATTTCACCCGCTCTTCACTTCCCTGCTTAGTAACATTATATTTATGGAGATAAAGAAGCATCTGATCAGCTTTGGATCCCTGATTTAAATTTAATAGAGGTTTACCTTTTCTCCAGGGTTATTAGATCAAGGGCTTTGTGCAGCTTTTAAAGAGGAATGGGAATCAAATGAACAATCACTTAAGTGCACACCACGGGCAGGTACCATGCTAGGCACTGGAGATACGTCTATCCTCAATGAAACAACATGCACTCCTCTAAGTATATGTAAAACAAAAAGGGCAAACTGAACCCCCAAACTGTGTCCAATGTCATAGGGTCATAGGATCCTAGAGCTAATGCTGGAAGGGCCCTCAAAGAACATCAAATCTGACCCTCATTTTAGAAGTGGAAGTGACTTGCCCAAGGTCACTCACAGGATCCTAGGTCTCAAGCTGGAAGGGGCCTCAGAGACTATCTAGTCCAAGCCCCTCACTTTACAGAGGGAGAAACTAAGGCCCAGAAAAGTGAAATGATTTATCCCAAATCTCACAGGTAGTAAATGGACATGGGGTTTGAAGCCAGGTCCTCAGACTCAGGGCTCCTGGTTCTGCCTCATCTGTAAAAATTCTAGCTCTCACCCTGCCTCATCTCTCTCTCCTAGCTCCCATGCCTGTAACACTTACTTGCACGCCAGTAACCCTGCCAGGATTGAGAATGGCAGGCTCCCCTTAGTGAGTAAAATTTTCCCAATATCCAATGGCTAGCACAGTGATCTTTCTTTCCCAAATGACTAAACAATTATATGATTAGCCTTTAATCAGTAAGAAAAAGAAAGGGAATCCAGGGGAGCGACTAGTGATTTCTGTTCCCTACACTACCTGGAATGCACTCCAGCCCTCATCTCTGTCAAGTCAACAAGCATCTATTAAGAACCTACTCTGTGCCAAGACCTGTGCCAAAGGGCTACAATGCACCTCCTTGCCTCTTAGAATTCCTGTCTTCCTTCAAGATTCACCTCAAAGGCCACTTTCTTCAGGAGGCCTTTCCCAGCACCCCTAGCTGCCTCAAAGCAGCTGGGTTTTTTAAGCCCTTACTTTCTGTCTTAGTATCCACTCTAGGAATGTTGGGTAAGGGCTTGGCAAACAGGGTTAAGTGACTTGCCCAGGATCACACAGCTAGAGTGTCTGAGTCCACATTTGACCCTGAGGCCATGTTACAATGGTCTATATTAAAGTAGCACCTAACTAGGCTCTCTCCCAATTCCCACTCACATTGGCAGGTTGGGTCAGGCAGGCAACCACCAGGCAGGCAACATGCATTTATTAAGTGAGGACAAAGAGTAGGATTAGGGGGTCCAGAGGGAGAACAATTACTTTCCCTCTCTGACTTCTAGGTATAACTCCTGGGATTGGGAAGTTTTCTAGCACTCAAAAAGCCCCCTCTGGCATGCTCCCCCCAAACCAATTAACTAGTACATCTCCCATTGGAACATGAACATCAATTTGCTTTTACAAAGGCATATTTCTTGAAAAGGCATAGCCAGGACCAAAGTCCTCTCAAACCAGGGCCATTCTCACCTCTCTCTACATTTCCATTTGGCCCACGGAAAAAGTGGATTCTAAAACATTTCCCCCAAACTTGGAGGGATGAAGTGGTACTTTCTGGCCTTGGGAGCCCATTTCTCCCTTCTCGGAGTCCCCACTAAATTTGCTTCTGTTGTTATTCAATCATTTCAGTCGGGTCTGACGCTTCCTGACTCCATTTGGGTTTTGCTTGGCTGGGATACTAGAGTAGTTTGCCATTTTATTCTCCAGCTTATTTTTCAGATAAGGAAAGTGAGGCAAATTGGATGAAGTGAATTGCCCAAGGCCACACAGCTAGTAAGTATCCAAGGTGTAAAGATAAAAATTTAGGGAAACTGAAGGCAAGGTAGAAATTTAGTTTCTCTCTGCAAAGAGTATTATATTTTTAGAGGTTTATTGAAGATTAAAATATAAAGAAAATACAAGTAAGAGAGGCATGTGTCTAGGCCCAAAGAGCCTATTCACCACCACTCACATCTTGCCTGCTAGGTGGAGAGCCACATCTGCTCCCAAGCAGAAGTAGGAAAGAGAAGGCAGAGCCTTTTCACAACCAGGTTAAATACCCCATCTCGCTCTTGGCCCAGGTGAGGTTTCAGTGAGATTACAAAGCATTTGGGGAAGTGGAGCAAGGACTTCTGGGGATTGAAGTCCTGGATTCAAGTCTCCATTTTTACAGAGGCCAGGTTTGAACTCAGGCAAATGAATCTTCCTGACTATTCTGTCCACCATCCTAAGTGTGGTATAATAAGTAGACAGGTTTCATTGGACTGGTTCCTTGCTTGGCTAGATTAAACAAAGCATTCCTCAAAACCAGCTGCATGCTCACCTGACTCCAGTGGCTGATGGGACCTCAGATGGCTTTGGTGGATCTCCGTGTCCCAGTCGCCTGGGAGTTCTCTCTCAATAAATCTTCCTTTCTCACTGACTCCCTGATCACATCTCAGAATAACTATTCACCTAAGATCAGGAAAGAAGAAATGTGCCAGGAGTGAAAACATCATTTTTTGTGGGCCCAAAGTGGGATGGCAACTTGGGAGCCAAGGCATGTAAAGCCTCCCGGCCAGCGGGAAGCCTTATGGTAGGAAAATAGAAAAGGGATAGAAGTTTTGGATCCCGCGAAGGGCGTGAAGGAGCCAACCTTTGAGATGTCAATAATGAGTCAGCAATCAGTTATTATTAATATTTTGGAGCCACAGCCATGCTCCAATCAATGGACGTCACTGAAAGGCTATTTCTATCCAGAGATCCCAATTTAACACTGCACTGGTCAGAGGATGATATAGCTCAGCTGGGAGAATGAATAGAGACTAATAAAGAGAATTAGAGAATGCTAGGTATTAGCATTGGAAAAGAAAGAGACACCTGACTGAAGGCCAGGCCTCAGGTAGAGATAGAGAGGAGAGAGAAAGGTGGAAAGACAGTGTTGAGCAAACCTGTGAGATCGTCCAAGGACAGTGGAGCTGGCCACGGCTTCCCCATTTAATCTCTTTGATACGCAAATGAACTCAATACATATTGATAAGTTACATAATGTATTGCCATTGGATAATTGCAAATTACGACAAGGTGAAGGTGGAGTTTTTAACCTCAGGTGAGTGAGACAAAGGGAAGCAAGGCTTCAAGCCCTAACTCCAGCCATGCTGGGAACAGCATTCATTGCCATGTGCAGAATGGCCATGTGCCCATTCACAATCCTTGTCTCTCCTTAATACCCATGGGCTGGACTGCTACAGCATGTGAAGTCAGTAACCCACTCCACCCCCCACCCAGAGGTTTAGAGCAGCTCCTCTCTGAAAGAGTAAGGGAAGAGAGTGAAAGATCCCCAGCAGGAAGCTTTTCCATGAACACTTAGTTATCAAAACTCTTCAGAGGATATCTGTAATACTCTGGATTGGAAGGGAAGGCCCACCCCTACCATCACACCCATCCCAGACCAAACCCCTAGTTTGGAGCTCACTTCCTGCCCTAGAGCTAAATAGAAGGGTTTTCACTCATGAAATAAGTTTCCAGGACCCTGCTCTTCTCTGGTTCTATTTCTTTTCATTAAAGAGGTATTTATTAAGCATCTGCTGTATGCACTCTGCTAGGTTCTGGGAATTTCAAAGACATAAATGAATCAGCCCCTTCCCTTGACAAATACATTCTGTCAAGAGAGAAATATAAGTATATAGAATAAAAATAAATATGCAAAGTAGTTCAAGGCAGTTTGGGAGGGAGGGAAAGAGGGTGGCCAGTTAGTTGGATCAGTAAAGGCTTCTTGTAGAATAAGGTAATGCTTTTGGCGGGAGGAGGAAGATCAAGTGTAAGAACCCTAGAAAGGTAGAAAGGGGCCAAGTCACGAAAGACTTTATAAGCCAAAGAGAGGAATTGACATTTGATCCCAGAGGCAGGGAAACCACTGGAATTCATTGAGTAGGGAAGGTAATGTGGTCAGATCTGAGCTTTAAGAAGATCATTTTGATAGCTCAGCAAAGGATAGACTGGAATGGGAGAGGCTTAGAGCAGGGAGACCAAACAGAAGGTTTCTGGGAAAAATTCAAGAATGAGATGCTAAAAGGCCTGAACTAGGGAGGTAGCAGTAAAGTGGAGAAAAGGACCCATATAGAAGAGTTGTTATGAAGGGAGAAATGATAGACTTGGTAACACATTGGAGATGGCAGTTGAGGGAAAAGAGTCAAGATGGCAAGCCTGAGGGGGCAGCTGGGTGGCTCAGTGGACTGAGAGCCAGGCCCAGAGACAGGAAGTCCTGGGTTCAAATATGACCTCAGACACTCCCTAGCTGTGTGACCTTGGACAAGTCCCTTAACCCCCATTGCCTAGCCCTTACTGCTCTTATGCCTTGGAACCAATACACAGTATTGATTCTAAGATGGAAGGTGAGGGCTTAAAAAAAAATTAAAAAATTTTAAAAGATGGCAAGTCTGAGTGACTAGGAGAATGGTCATGCCTTAGATAGTGATAGGGAATTTATGAAAAGCAATGTTGAGTTTGAGATATCTACAGAGCATCCAATTCAAGGTGTAAAGAAGACATTTGGTGACTTAGAACTGGAAGTTAGGAGAAAGGTCAGGGATGATATGTGGATATGAGAATCGTCTACAGAGTGTAAACCTTAAAATTTCTTAGACTTATGAATGTTGGAAATTTCCCCATTGGGAAATTTCATACTGGAAAAAATTTCCTACTGATAGTAAGAACTCTATTGGAATGTGAAACCCCTTGGCATGTGAGGATCCTTCTCCTCCCTACTTAAGACTACTTTAGGACAGAAACCTTTTGCTAAACAATGGAAAGGGTTTTGACCTATGCTTAAGCATAGAACAGGAAGTTCTTTGAGTCATGATTGATTTTAGAATTGATACAATAGAGATACTTGGAATGACAGAACCAGGTCTTGGAAAATACAATCTCCACCCTACTTAGAATAACAGGATTTAGGAAGGGCTGCAGCAAAGATCAAGATTTAATTATTTGAGAATATGACCTTCAACAGACATGTGCAAAGCCACAGACCTCTGGGCAGTCCTGGGTTAAACTAGAGCCACCATTGGCACAGGGGAGACATCGACAGTGATTGGTAAATGTGAGAACTGAGGGGAGGGAACTTAGATGGTTTCCTTAAAGATAGCGGGGTCTGAGGACAGAGGGAGGAGAGTTTTTTGCTCTGAGAGTTTTTGCTCTGAAAGTTTTTGCTCTGAAGGAGTCTGGAGGTGGAGGCCCCTGAGACTCTTTCTCCATTTTGGTCACGTGAGTGATAGGGACTGATCTCTTTTCTTTGCCTCAGCTCTCTAAGGGCTTGGGCCTTTGACCCAGCCTAAACAGAGGGGGTATTTAAGCCCTATTCCCTTCTCTCCCCTTTCTCTCTCTCTCTCTCTCTCTCTCTCTTTCTCTCTCTCTTTCTAATACCTTTCTTCCTCCTGTTTGTAATTAAAAACTCCAAAAGGTTGACTGCTGACTTGAGTTTTCATTTAGGAATTACATAGCTGAATTCCTTGGCGACCTTAAATTAATATATATCAGTCTTTTAAAGTGATTTCCATATCACAAGAGAGATGATTTTGAGATTCCTTCAAGACATCAGAAAAACATGAGAAGACTCATAGAAGTCCCAAAGTACATATCCCAAAGTGAAATGGGCTGCCGTGGGCATATTCCCCATCCAAGTATCATGAACAGATATAAAATAAAGTAAAAATAGCCAGGAAAACAATACAAAATGACCACAATAATGTAAGAATTAAATTTAAGTTTTGACTCAATATGAGAGTTATAAAAGTGGTTTCCACTTATAAAATATTAACCCCTAAGTCAAAATTACTATTAGCAGCTTTTATTTACAAGGTAGAAAAAGTGAAAGTGGGAAATGTAGAAAAGAGACAGAGCTTTAACAAGCCTACCAGCCCTAAGTGCTTCTCTGGTGAAGTCCAGCTCAGCCCCCAACAAGGGCTTCCTCAAGTCCTGACCTCCACGTGAAAGTCCAGTAGTCTCCAGCAAGCCAACACAGAATCCAAGGAAAGAGCCTCTTCACAAGCTGAGGAAGGGAATCTCCAGAACCAGTCTTTCCACAAACCAAGGAAGGGAATACTGTTCTAGACCATGTTTGTCTTTTTCTATACTCCTTTTTCTACATCATTTCCTGTCTCTCCCCCTCTTCACAGAAACCAATCAATTTGCCTAATACTGCCCATGGTGGGGGGGCAGTGTTGGTGGGATCCCCTTCTAGTCTTCTGAGGGTATAAACTCTTATCAAAGGATTCACAAGTTTCTAACTAATGGAGTTAAAAGGGTGGAGCTCTCTAAGTACTTGATTCAGTTAAGATAAAGAAATTGCCTTTCACAATAATAGAATTGGAAAAATCACTAAAAGAAGCCATTTTGGGAGTAATTATGATGACCAATCTGGGTCCTAGAGAACAGGGGGAAAAGTCTGCCTCCTTTTCTCAGTAGAGAGTTAGGAAACTATGGATACAGAATGTTGCGTAAACGATCAGAGGTAGTCACTGTGTCCTTTGGTTTTGCTTGACTTTTTCTTTGTTATAAGGGAGAGACCAATGGGGGTGAGGAGGCTGGGTGTGTGGAGACTATTTGAAATGACTGCAGAAAATGAAGGCATGAAGATAGAGTAATTTAAAATGAATGAATGAACAACAATAAAAAACACACTATACAAGTGTTTATAATGTGCCAAGCTTGTAGGGACACAAATACAAAATTGAAGAAAGTTCCTCTCCTCAAAAACCTTACATTCTAATAGAAGATGCCACATAGAGGGTCTTTACAAGGATGGTGGATGAAGAATAGATTTATACAGTGCTACCAGGAACAATGTCAGAGTTGCTCTGATCAAGGTCAGAATAAAGGTGGTTGGACCAAATGCCTTTGAAGATCCCTTCAAGTTCTAAATATTTCCTTTCTACTTTATTATCCCAGGTACGTGCTACCTGGATGGTAGTCACCAATACTGCCTGAAGCCAGCCATCCTTTTGTGAGCCATGCATCCCCTGGACAGGAACCATGTCTTACCCAAACTTTGTCCATTTCCTGGCCCCAAGATAGAGTCAAGGACCACACAGGAAGTTTGCTGAATGAACTGACAGAATGCCAGCCAAACTGGCTTGCTTGATGTTCCTTGTACCCAATGTACCATCTCCTTCCTTTCTGCTTTTGCCAAGATCACCTCTGCTTATGAAATGTTCTCCCCTCTCAATGTCCTCAAATCTTCCTTCTCCTCCTCCTTTTTGTCCACCTTTCAGAATCCCTAACTTCCTTCAAGGGTCAGTCTCAGGGCTACTTCTTGCTTGAGACTTTTCCTGATCCACTAGCTATGAGTATCCTCTCTGCCCCTTAATTGCTTTAGATTTATTTTGTAAATATTTTCTAATTCCTTATCTGCATGTATGTTGTATTTCCCTGTTCACTCCCTAGAATGTGAATAAGCAGAGGAAACAGAGCATACTGGGCTATGATCTCGGGAACTATGAAGTTCTTCTTCTAATAAGTCCAGGAGCTGAAGTTCATACTCAAGTTTGCCAATAGCTGAACCTGGTGAAACTGTGTAGCCTCAAGTAGGAGCCTGCTTAATCTAGGCCGGCAGTGGAGCTCAGCATTTGAGGGTTATCCTGCCAGTGAGAAAACAATGACATTTGTATCAGCCTCTTTGGGTTTGTCTTTTCCAATCCTTCTCATCTTACCTCAAGCCTTCATGACTCCCCATGACTTATTCTCTCAGCTGAAGACCTTGTCCCATTTTTCACTGCAAAAACTGAGATTCATCATCTTTCCACCTCATCTCACATCACTCCGATGCCTTCCACCACTATCTTCTCCTTCACCCTTGTCTAACATGATGAGGTGGCCCTCTTCCTTGCCAAGGCAAACTGCTCTACATGCATGACCCTATTCCATCCTGTCTTCTCCAACAGATTTTTCTGGCCATCATCCCCACTCATTTACTTACCTTAACTTCATATTTGTCTCCCAGCTTCTTCCTTGATGCCTATGTCTGTGCCTCCTCCATCCTCAAAAAGTCCTCACTTGAGCCATTCATCTCTACTAGCAATTGTCTTGTTTCTCTCCTCTTTGGGGAAACCTTCTACAATCAGTACCATCATGTTTTTTCTCACTTTCTTTGTTTTTCTAATATTTATGGGGGGGGGGGTTACATTTGAATTCCAAGCTGTTTCCTTCCCTCCCAACCCTGTTCTAGACAATGCCAACATCTGACACAGATATACTCATGAAACTATACAATACATAGTTCCATATATCCAGTTCTTTCTCTGGAAGTGAATAACATCTTCCTTCATAGGTCCTTTGTAGTTGATTTGAATATTCATGTAACTCAGAATAACTCAATCATTCACATTTCTTTTTTCCCCTTTTTTATGTAGAATATTTTTCCATGGTTACATGATTCATGACCCCCCACACACACTTTCCTCCCCCTACCCCACCCCGGACCTGGCAAGCAATTCCACTGGGTTATCCATGTATCATTGTTCAAATCCTATTTCCGTGTTATTCATATTTGCAGTAGAGTGATCTTTTAACATCAAAACCCTAATCTTATCCCCATTGAACTACGTGATCAATCATTTATCTTTCTTCTGCATT
The DNA here is from genome assembly GCF_027887165.1 of Monodelphis domestica. Classification (NCBI taxonomy): domain Eukaryota; kingdom Metazoa; phylum Chordata; class Mammalia; order Didelphimorphia; family Didelphidae; genus Monodelphis; species Monodelphis domestica. The sequence goes on from NC_077235.1 coordinate 61,516,112, forward strand.
TCTCTTTCCATAGTTCTTTCTCTGGATGTAGATAGTGTGCTTTCTCGCAAGTTCCTCTGGATTGTCCTGGGTTATTCACATTTATTTCTGAAACAACACTGCTGTTACTGTATACGATGTTCTCTTAGTTCTGTTCATTTCACTCTGCATCATTTCATGCAAGTCTATCCATGTTTTTCTAAAGCCACCTATTCATCATTTCTTACCTCATACTAGTATTTCATCACAACCATATGCCATAACTTATTCAGCCATTCCTCAGTTGATAGGCATGCCCTCAATGTCCAGGTCTTTGCCACCACCTAGAGAGCTGCTATAAATATTTTAGAATATATGAGTTCTTTTCCTTTTTTCCTGATCACCTTGTGAAACAGATCTAATAGTGCTATTGTTGGGTCAAAGGAAATACACTATTTTATGACTCTTTGGGTATAATTCCAGATTGCCCTCCATAATGGTTGGATCAGCTCCACCAACAGGGTATCAGTATCTCAATTTTTCCATATCCTCTCCAACATTTATCATTTCCCCTTCTATAATTTTAGCCAATCTGATAAGTGTGAGATGTTATCCCAAAGTTGCTTTAATTCACATTTCTCAAATAATTTTCTCATATGACTACATAGAGCTTTGATTTCTTTTGCCAAAAACTGCCTGTTTCATATACTTTTATCAATTGGGGAAAGACTCATATTCTTATAAAGTTGATGTAGTTCTCTATATATTTGAGATATGAGGTCTTTATCTGAGCAACTGGCTATAAAATCCCCCCCCCCAATTTTCTGCTTTCTTTCCAGTCTTGGCTATATTGATTTTATTTGTATAAGACCATTATAATTTAATATAATAAAAATTACCTATACCAGCTCTCCACCCTGTCCTCCCTACACTGTAACAATTCTTCTATTCATACCTGTTTTATATGTGATAATTGCTCCATTTTATCTCTCCCTACTCAATTTTATTTTATAGGATTGTCTCATTATAATCAATCAACCCAACTTCAAACCTTCTATTTATTATTATTGTTGTTTTTTTTTTAAAAACCTTGCCCTCTGCCTTAGAATCAGTACCGTGTATTGGTTCCAAGGCAGAAGAGTGGTAAGGGTTAGGCAATGGGGATTAAGTGACTTGCCCAGGATCACCCAGCTAGGACGTGTCTGAGGCCAAATTTGAACCCAGGACCTCCCGTCTCTAGGCCTGGCTCTCAATCCACTGAGCTACCTAGCTAGCTCCTTAAGTCTTCTATTTACATATACTCTTTCAAACTACCTTAGTAATATATCATTCTTAGGAGTTACAAATATCTTTTTCCCATATAAAAAGTAAACAGTTTAGGGGCAGCTGGGTGGTTCAGTGGATTAAGAGCCAGGCCTAGAGACAGGAGGTCCTGGGTTTAAAATCTGACCTCAGACATCTCCTCATTGTGTGACCCTGGGCAAGTCACTTAACCACTAGTACCTAGCCCTTAGTGCTTTTCTGCCTTGGAAAATTAAAAAAAGAGAGAGAGAAAGAGAAGTAAATATTGTCCTTATTAAATCCCTTATAATTAGTCTTCTTATATTTCTCCTGACTCTTATAAGTCAAACTTTCTGCTCAGTTCTTGACTTTTCCTCAAGAATACCTTTAAATATCTTCATTTTGTCCATTAAATATTCCTTTCTTCCCTTACAAAATTGCACTCGGCTTTGCTGGGCAGGTTATTGTTGCTTGCAAACCCAGCGAGAATATTCTGTTCCACATCCTTCAGTCTTTTCAAGGTCCTGTCTTTCTAGCTGTCTTTGTATTGTCTCCTTGAACCTGGGCACTTTGGCACTTCTTTAATGTTCCTGTGAGTTTTCACTGAGGGATCTCCTTCAGGCAGGATTGGGCTCTTTCTCTGGTTTTTAGTCACTGGACTGGCCTGTTCCTTGGCTGTTACCTTTATGTTAGGGTGGGTCTAAGCTGTCTCTCTGGGGGCCTTTGACTTCATGGTTCTTCCATGGCCTGTGAGGGAGGGCCAGGTGTGGTCACTGCCCAACCCCTCCAGCTGGGGCCTGGGAGTGACTAGGGCAGCTGCCACCTCAAACAGTGCTGGCCCCACTGCTCTCACTCCTCTGCCCCAGAAGAGAAACAAGGAGCTCAGTGCCCACCCACCCCCCCCCCCAATCCTGAGAGTGACCCGGCCCTCTGCAACCACAGTCACTGGATGTGTTCTCCCCCCCTCCTTCAGCAGCATGCCTGTGCCCAGAGCCAGCAGAGGGATGTCCCCCAATCTTCCCCCAATTAGCCCCACCAATACTCTGTATCTGTGCCAACCCAGATGCCCCCAGGGCTGTTTGGTGGTTGACTGGCCTGAATCTGCCCTGGAGCTTTGTCTGTTCTTCAGAAGGCCGCCATGCTTCAGCCAGGAGGTGAGAGAGCTCCCTAGTGCCTTCCCAGTTTGGCTCAGACCCCAGCTTTGAAAGATTTCTGCCCCATGAAAGTTCCCCCTAAGGCATGATTTGGGGAGGAATTGGGGAAGGCATTATTCTGACATCTTCCCATAATTCCCTCCCCTCCCTCTCTCCTGAGCCCTGCAGTATGGCTTTCAGACCTCATTACTGAACAGACTCTGCTGTCTCTGAACTTACTAACAATCTCCCCTCAGAAGAAATGTGTTTTTATTGCTTTTTATTGCTTCCTTCTGCTTTTTTGTCCACATAGTTATCCCAAACATCCTTCCTCTTCTCTCTACAGAAAGACTTACCATATGAGGAATAAACAATCGACACCTCTGAGGGGGAACAAGTCCCCAAACATGTGCAGTGAGGACCCCTGTGGACCTCCCAACTCCAGGAAGGGATAAGTTGGGATCATCTTCTCAGCTCCCTTCACTGGAGTCCTGTTTGGGCATTCTAATCTTGTCCCCTTGACTTTTAATATTTTTTGTGTGTGATTGTAGTTACTGGGTGTATTCTTTTCCTGGCCTTGCTTACTTCACTCGGCCTACGTTCTTATATCTCTTTCCATGCTTCTCTGTCTTCATCGCATATACAATTTCTTACTGTACAGTAATATTCCACGACATTCGTGCACCATCATTTGTTTAGCCCAAAGTTGTACAGTAAATTAGTGGCAAACCCAAGCCTAAAAGCCAGCTGTCCAGAGGCCCAATGCCTGTGTGACCTTGGGCAATTTTCCCCATCTTTGCGCTTAGGTTTCTTCTTCTGTAAAATAAAGGAGATGGGAAATGAAATTCTCTGGAATTCCGAAGACCAGGCTGGCTCTGGAGAAGCACAGAGGAAATGAACCTCCCTCCCCTTTTCGCAGAGGTGGGGAATGATGCATGTGAGACATTTTAGCCCTAATCAAACTTCTCAATGCTTTCTCTCCCACCCCTAGTCCCCAACATGGCTTCATACTGATGGAGGCAGATAGTGAGCAATGAGGGGTAGTAATAGGAACAAGACCCTCATGCTCTAAAATCTTGTATTTCTCACCAGTTAGTACCGGTTAAACATCAACCACAAGATCTGTAGTTTCAGTGTTGGTCAAGCATGAATTTCAGATTGGTCAGATTGGTTACTCGTTCTGTACTGGATCTGTAAGGCTCCTTCCTGGACATCAGCTTTGCGCCTAATCGGTTTTGTTAATTACTCATATTGTCCTTTATTTAGCTTAGTTTAGAACTATAAGATATAATTATCTATAGTGGCCCTCCAAAATACCACCTCCCCTACATATTCTCATTCCAGAAGGGCAGTGAGAGAGATCTCTCCCACATTGCCAAATAATGATAAGGTAGACAATGTGGAACCTATGCAATGCACTGGGGACTCTGGCATTTCCAAAAAAATCCCTCAAACTTGCACATGCTCCTTATTCCCTAGGACACGCATGTCCAACTCCCAAATACGCCCATTTTCCAGGGATTTCAGGAGAGGTGAAGATTTCTCTGGAATGGGAGATGACTAGTTCCCCAGACCCTAATAAATATGCCAACCCTGATCAACAAAGAGAGGAAGCTGGAGAGCTGCTAGTCCTTCAGCTCCGGAGAGGCCATTCTACTAGCCCTCAGACTATTCTACCAGCTAATAGACTATTATACCTCCATAAACCTTTTCTTCTTCAAATATAATTTTTTTTTTCTGGATTAAACAGAATTTGAGTCTCCCATTCTTGGGGCAAGACCCTGCTGCAAACTTGACTGTGTTTCTCCCACAATACTTCACTAATGGTTATTTTTTCATTTTTATTTAAAGTACAAGTCTTATTTTTTTAGGTTGCAAATTTGGGGTCCTTTTTTAAAAATAAGGAAATTAAATTAATTTAAAATAAAAAAAATTTTTAAATGAGGAAAATAGAAACGTTGGCACTTAAAAAAAGGATATTTCTTTAGATTTCATTGAAAAAATGGAGGCCACTTGCTGAGGGCTCCCTCTCCTTCCTTCTTCCTTGTCTTCTATCACTCAGATGCCTTCTGCTACCATCTCTTCTTTCACCCCTGACTCATATGAAGGCATGGCTCTCTTCGTTGACCCCCTTCCATTCTGTATTGTCCCTCCATCACTTCTACTTTCTCACTAGTCTTCAATCTCTCCTTGTCTACTGACTGCCCATTATCTATAAATATACCCATGTCTCCCCCTATTCTCAAAAACCCTCACTCAGCCCTACCATTCCTGCTAACTCTCATCCTATAGCTTTCCTCCTCATCTCAGCTGAAGGCCTAGAAAAGGTTGTTTATTTTTTTCCCCTTCCCTTTCTTCTTGGCTTTCTAAAATCTGACCCCTGACCTCTTCATTCTGAAGACACATGGTCCCTCCAAAGTCACTAGTGATCTCTTAACCATTTTTTAAAAACCACTTCCTTTTTTGTCTTAGAACTGATACTAGATAAAGGTTCCAAAGCAGAAGAGCCGTAAGGATTTGGCAGTGGGGATTAAGTGACTTGCCCAGGGTCACACAGCTAGGAAGTATATGGGCTCAGATTTTAACTCAAGACCTCTAGTATCTATCTGACTCTCTATCCACTGAGCCAACTAGCTGCCTCTGAATTCTTAGCTGTTAACTCTAATGACCTCTTCTCAATTTTTATCCTTGCTGACATCTCTGCAACCTTGATCACAATTGATCACAATTTTCCTTTCTAGGTTTTCCTGACACTGCCTTCTCCTGAGTCTCCTTCTACAGGTCTTACTTCTTCTCAATGTCCTTTGCTGAATCTTCACCCAAATCACTCCCAGTAATCATGGATGTTTCCCAAGGCTCTGCCCTATACTATCTGCAATCTCACCAGCTCCCAGAGATTCAATTCTTCTCTCGATGTAGGTGATTCTCAGGTCTGTATATGCAGCCTAAACCTCTCTCTTGACCTCCAACCCAGTCATCTTCAACTGCCTTTTGGAAGTCTCCAACTAGTTGTCCCATTGACATTTTGAAGTGAACTCATCTTTCCCCATAAACTCTCCCCTCAAAGATTCACAGAGGAAAAGGATTACTCAAAGTCCTAAATGTTAGAGTTGGATCTGACCCGAGGTCTTCCTGACTCAAGATCCATTCCTTCTCTGCCCTTGCTCCTAGTTATGCCTTCTGGTGCCAAGTGGAATGAACCTAATCTCTTCCATGTGCCAGACCTTCCAATTTGAGAAGACAGCCACATTATTATCTCAGAATCCTAGGGTAATGACAGCTAGTATTTATATGGTGCTTTGAGGTTTCCCAAACTCTATCTACATGGTTTTTTATTTGATTCCCCCAACAACCTTGTGAAATAGGTGCTATTCTTTATATATCTTTATTTATCTCACTTTATAGTGAGGAAACTGAAGCAGACAGAGGTTAAGTGGTCAGGATCATCTAGTAAGTGTCTAAGGTGGGATTTGGATACAGATCATCGTGACTCCAGGCCCAGAGCTCTATTCACTGGGTCAAAGGATCATGACATTAAAGATCTTGGGTTGAGAGGGACCTTTAAGGCCATCTGGTCCAACCTCCCCTTATTTTTACTGATGAGGAAATTGAGGCCCAAGAGGTGAAGAGATTTGCCCAGGGTCACACATAGTATCCTAGATCTAGATCCAGAAGTGATCTCAGAGGCCAGCTAATCTAACCTCTTACTTTGGAGTAGGAAACTGAGGCCCAGGGAGGTGAAAGAATATGCCTAGGGTCACACTGATTCTAAGTGGGAGAGGTGGGATTTGAATCCTGATGCAACCACTATGCTCTTGTGCCTCCTAATACTGCTCAGCCATTGCTCCTGGGTCTGCCTCTGAGGCTTCACAGAACCAATCTAATACCTCTTCTCAAGCTGATATGACCTTCCTCCACACTCAATCTTTGCTAAGCAAACATCCCTGGTTCCTTTAGTAGCTCATATGCAGAAAGAAATTGTATCTGAAGGTCCTGTGTCGGCCTTTTCTGACGAATCATAGCCCCAAAGAGTACCTACTAAATCAGCCATGAGTTGTGAACATATGTGTATAATATAATCCCAAGAACATGCCTGTGTTTGTTATGCTTCTGTATTATTGCTATTGGTCAGTTGTGTCGTCTGGCTCATCGGAAGCCCACGGACCACGGACCACGGACCACGTGGGGTTTTCTTGGCAAAGATAATGGAGTACTTTGCCATTTCTTTCTCCAGGGGATCCTTTTGTCAAGCAATCAGAGGTCAAGTGACTTGCCCAGGGCACACAACTAGGAAGTGTCTGAGGTCAAATTTGAATCCAGATCTTCCTGATTCTAGGCTCAATGTTCTTAACCACTGTGCCACAGCTGCTTCCTGTCTTCTATATCACCTAGCCTATATCTATGTGTACACTCAGGTATTAAAACAGTTTTGCTTCCCTCATTGAGGCATTCCAGAAGGGACCTTGTTTTATACTTTCAAGCTATGTGATAACTGCCATCTGCAAGGCTACATAAGGGACTGCTTTCACATCTGATAAACTTGAGAGGATAAACAGAAGCTGAGCCAGCTCTTTCTTTGTTGCCTCAACTAAGTCTAATGGCCAAAGCCAGAAAGGTATCCTTTGAGACATGGAGCTACAGGTAGTCCCTTGCCCCCTCACTAGTTAAAACCCTGAATGGAGACCAAGAAGCAAGGATCCAGAGATTGCCTCTTTCCTCCCCATGCCCCCAAGTTGAACCCCCTAAAGGATTAAGATATTAATGTTGGTACAGTATGTGCTGTCACCCTCTATTAGCCTTTGTATGCTTTCTGTGGGTGTAGGCATGAATATGGGATGGCATTGGCCTATCATCATATCACTGAGCCAAAGACGATCACGTCTTACCTTCATTCAAGGTCAGAGAAATGAGGAGCAGGAGCACCCCACATGTGTCTGAATGAAAGCACCCAAAGACAGCTAAGTGAGTGTGCATGTGCATGAGTGTGTGTGTTGCTTTTATCTCCATACTCAAGAATGGACAACAGTTTTACTGAGCTGTACACCTTGGAGATGGGAGATACCTGCAGGCATCTTGCCCACTCTCTATGCAAAAGCATTTCCTCTCTCCTGATAGTCTACATCCCCAGAGGGAGAATTGTTCTCAGAGAAACCAAAGTGGGCTAGAACAGGACGGATCGTTCATATGGGACACTTGGCTAAACAAGATCACAGGTAAATGGCCCAGTCCACATAGCACAGCCAGTCACATTGGCGAGGAGCCCTGGCCTCCCACAGCTAGGGCTCATCAAAAGGAGAAGAAGTGATCACTGAGCATTCAGTTGGTGAAGGGGAACTCCTTGTCCCCTTCTCTTCAACTTCTAAGAAGCACAGAGATATAGGATCACTGTCAGGGCTGACCCCTCTATGACCAGATAGTCTTCCTGTGCTACCACCCCCAGCCCCAAACAAAAACACACTGGATCTGTCAGGAGGTGGACTAGGCCTTCTCATAGCTTCCCACTTCCATTTCTACACTCTCTCCCTTCCTTCTCCCTTCATCATTTTTTTTCTCCTTTGAGGTCTTATTATCTATCCAGATCTTGGCAACAATCACTTCCTGGGCTCCTCCCTCAAGGAGTTTAATGTGATCCCCAGTCTTCCATTCCATCCAAACCTCTTCCATAATACTTGGGGATCTGATGTCCCTTCAAACCTGTTGACTTCATGACCACCTTAGTAGAGATATTCCTGACACCAAAATCTTGGCACTGTCAAATGAAAAGAATATTGTTTCATCAATAGAAATGACACGAAAAAAATTCTGTAGCCGGCTTTCCTCTTGCACCTTAAGGATTGCTGAGCTTTTCCATCTTTCTGGAGCTGAACCCTCCTATATGAACACACACACACACACATGTGTCTCCACTTGTTAGACAATGAACTTCTTAAGAGCAGGGATTGTCTTGCTTTTCTATTTCTCTCCCCTCCTCATATAGCCTTATTACAGTGCTCTGTAAATAGTGAGTAGTTAATAAATGCTTTGGCATTCATTCATTGAGGAAATCATTCTCTTGATCTCATTACCTACCAGTGTTCTTCCTTCACAATTGAAAACTGAAATTCCTCCATCTGATGTCACCTTTTATTGGTTCATCTCTCTGTCTCCGCCTTCTGAAACCTCTTCTTTGTCCTCAGTTACTTTGTCCCTTTCTGCTTTTACAATCCACCACTTCTATTGTACCTTCATTTCATTGTTATTGAGTGGTTTTCACTCATGTCTGATGCTTTGTGAGCCCATTTGGGGTTTTCTTGTCAAAGATATGGGAATGGTTTGCCATTTCCTTCTGCAGTTCATTTTACATATGAAGAATTGAAGGCCAACAGGGATAGTGACTTGCCCAGGTTCACACAGTTAGTAAATGTCTGAGGCCACATTTGAACTCCCATCAAAATCTTGTCACTTGCGGGGCAGAGTCAAGATGGCAGCTTAGAAACAGCAAAAATTGATTCCTCTGTGAATACCCTTCCACACCAATCAAAAACAAAGTGGTTCAAGGGGGACAGAAGACCAAATTCGAGAATAAGACAGAGCTTTAGGACCTTCCTGCTCAATTCAACTTAAAAGGTATGCAGAGAAGGTTGAATTCTTGGGTATAAGGAAAAGAAAGAAGGAAAGTCCCAATGCCCCTCCTCCACCTACTATGCTGACACTTGGGAAGACAGTGGGATCTCAGGGCAAGGGCTCCAACCAGGACAGAGTATCTTGCTACCACAACTACGAGAAGCTCATGACTGGCCACAGCTAGCAAGGAGGCAGCTGGAGGAGAGAAGCAGGCTGGTCACAACTTTTAGCCACCATACCTCCATCTCAGGCCTCTGCTGCAGGAATTTTTAGTCTCGGGGCACATTCAGTTCTTCAGATGAGCTCAAATGGCCTAATCCAGTAAAGCAGTAAAGCAGAGAAGAAGCCTCTAGAGGGAAGAAAACCTCAAACTCACAGAGCCAGCAAACAACCAGAGAAGCAAGTGTACAAGCAAAGAATATGGGTAAACAAGAGAAAAAAGAAACTACGATTGAAAACTACTATTCAGAAAAACAACAAAGAACAGAGAGAATAGAGGTGGACCAAGGAACATTAAGCAAAATCACAGAAACCTCAGTGAACTGGATTCAGACTCTGGAAGTACTCAAAAAAGAATTCAAAAAACAACTTACACAGACTGAAGAAGCAAAACATGTCATCTGGAAACAGAGGCACATGAACTAAAACAAGCAAATAGTTCCCCAAAAGTCAGAATTGGCCAGCTAGAAAACAAGACAAAAAAAAATAAAAGACAAAGAGAATGAGTTACAAAGAAAAATAGTACAAAAGGAAAAGGAGGATCAAAAAGTCATGAATGAAATCCAGTCTTTAAAAATTAAAATTGAACAAGAAGCTAATGATTTCACAAGGCATCAAGATTATATAAAACAAAATCAAAAGAATGAAAAAAATAGAATAAAATATGAAATACCTTACTGAAAAAACTATGGACCTGGAATATAGATCTAGGAGAGACAATTTAAGAATTATTGGACTACCCGAAAGTCATGACCAGAAAAAAATCCTTGACATCATACTACAGGAAATTATTCAAGAGAACTTCCCTGATATCCTTGAACAAAAGGGTAAAATAGAGAATGAAAGAACCCACAGATCACCTCCTGCATTAAATCCCCAATTGACAACTCCCAGGAACATTATAGCCAAGTTCAAGAGCTCCCAGACTAAGAAGAAAATACTACAAGCAGCTAGGAAGAAACAATTAAGATATCAAAGAGCCCCAGTCAGGATCATATAGAACCTGGCAGCCTCCACACTGAAGGATCGGAAGGCTTGGAATATAATATTCTGGAAGGCAAGGGAACTGGGTCTACAACCAAGAATCAACTACCCAGAAAAACTGACTATACTCTTTCAAGGGAAAGTATAGTCATTTAATGAAATAGAAGATTTCCAAGCATTCCTGAAGAAAAGACCAGACTTGAACAGAAAACTTGAGGCCCTAGTACAAACTCCATAAGAAGCATGAAAAAGTAAACAAAAAAGAAGAAAATTTTAGTGGCTTCAATAAGGTTAAAGGGCTTATATTATATATGGAATGATGACATATGTAACTCTAAAAAATTGTTATCATTGTCATAGTAGTTAAAATATTGCAAACTATATCACATAAAGAAGTGCCAGGGGTAGATGGGGAGGAAACCAATACAATGAAAGGGAAGAAGAGGCTAGTGATAGGTAATACTTAAACCTTACTCTCATTGGAATTGGCTCAGAGAGAGAACAGCCACACTTATTGGGGTATAAAATTGTATCATACCCTATAGAAAAGTAGAAGGGGAATAAGAAATGAGGTGGTAGGGAGGGGAGAAATACAAGGGAGGGAGAAGCTGAGGGGCTGGGTCCAAAAAGTCCTATAATAAGAGGGAAGTAAGAAGGGAGTGGGGAATAAGGGGAACAATGTAATGGGAGGGGGAAAGGGGGGAGACTGACTAAAAGCAAAACACTGGAGGGAAGGGAAAGAATGGAAGTTAGGATTGTAAGGGTCAAATGGTAGGAGTTTGACAAACGTGAGCAGAGCAGTTTGATAGAACACTTAGTTTAATTTGAGATGTACAGATAGAAAATAGAAAGGAGGAAAGAGAGATTATTCTTCAAATACCCTATGACTATACCTAAATTCCTAATACTATCTAAAATTTCTAAAAAACTTACTCTGTCTTCAAGGACAGGTGCTTCTTGCCTGGCCAGACACTGAATTCCTTAAATGAATTCCTTAAATAAGGTTTTATCCTCCAACTGTCAGTAGCAAAACTGCCAGTAGCAGAGACAGAGACCAGCCTCCTGTTCTTCTAGAGATCTTGTAAGAGTTAAAATGGTTGAGGTTGTAAACTGTAGTGAGTAAAATAGTGGAAGATATAAATTATAGTAGATAAAAGAGTGGGTGAGTAAATTGTGACCGCAGAAAATAAGTTTCACTACAGTGTCTTGTTTTTAAATCAAATATAAGGTGGTCACCAGGGAAATATTCCCAATTATGAATATACCCAAGTCAACTGGGTTTTATAGAGAATTTAATTAATAATACAAATGAGGAATTAAAGAAAAGAGAGAAAGAGAGAAAAAGGAAATAAGTATGAAGGGCCTTAAGCCAACATGGCCTAGACCTGAGTCTTAAGAGAGATCAGTCAGTCAGTCTTTTATCACTCACCACAAGGTCTGTCTAAGCAAGGATTCTAGTGACAGAGTCTCCTCAGAGAGAGTTCCAGCCAGAGTCCTCCTCAAAGAGCCTTCCAGCCAGAGACTGTTTCAAAGGGCCTCTCTCAAGAGACTCCAGAGGGACAGAGTCCCCTCAGAGGAGCTCCAGCGAGACCTCCTTAGAGATTGTCCTCCAAGAGCTTCCCTTCTCCAGAGCCTCTCTCAAGAGATTCTTCCTCAAGCGATCCTCATAAGAGCTTTCTCCAAAAGGATTGCCTTCAAGAGATTCTGCTTTTTCTTATATAGGGGGTTTTCTCTTATGTCACCTCCCCTAAGTTCTTCCATCTACCAATCACAGTAGACGTTTTCCAAAGGACAACCCATTCTAAAAACACTGCTAGGTCGACTAATCCCTTTAGAAGAAAACCTCTGAGTAAGTCTGAACCAGAGAAAACACAGCTGAGTCAACTAATCCCCTCAAGAGAAAACCTCTGAATAAGTTTTTACCTCTTTGCTCCTGGCAAGTTTACAAGATTCCTGACCTTTATAGGTACCTAGCATCCCATTGTATCAATTCTAAAAACAGGCATGGCTCAAAGAACTCCTTGCCTCATTATAAGTATGGGTCTAAGTACTTTCATTGTTTAGCAAGGAGTTTTCTCCCCTAAAGCAGTCTTAAGTACGGGTGGAGTAGAGGTCCTCCCATTTCTGATCCTGACGAGTTCTCACAGTCAAAATGGGGAATGTTCCTAGTAGGGAATTGTTCCAATTGAGAATTCCCCTATAGAGAAATTTTTTACATTCACAAGTCTGAGAAATTTCAAGATTCACAATCTGGAGGCAAAAGCCCAACTGCCAACTTATTCCTTCCTTATATGTCTCTCCTTGTCTCCCTGGTAACAGAACCTTCAGCTCTGGCACACAGACTCCTGTCAGTTCTGCTCCACCTAGAAATCCTTCTGATCTCTTGTCTCTTAAAGAGACAGAGGGAAAGCTTAAGAAAATCCCTTTAACAGGATTAAAGAAGGAAGTTAAAATGGAGACTACACAGATGGTAATCATAACTGTAAATGTGAATGGGATGAACTCACCCAAAACACAAGTGGATAGCAGAGTTTATTAAACACTAGAATCCTACTATATGTTGTCTACAAGAAACACATATGAGGTGGATAGACACACACATGATAAAGGTAAAAGGCTGGAACAGAATTTATTGGGCTGCAACTAAGACAAAGAAAGCAGGAATAGCAATCATGATCTCAGAGAGGGCTAAAGTAAAAGTAGATTTGATTAAAAGAGACTACATCTTTTTTATCACAGCATGATCCAAAAAAGTGGAATTTATTATTTCTGCTTTTCTGCATTTCTTTGCAATATTTTTATGCCCCAGTACATAGTCGATCTTTATATATGTACCATGTACTTCTGAGAAGAAGGTATATTCCTTTTTATCGCTGTTCAGTTTTCTCCAGGTATCTGTTAACTCTAATGTTTTTAGCATTGTATTTACTTCCCTTACTTCTTTCTTATTTGGGGGGGGGGGCGGGAGGTTCGATTTATCTAGTTCTGACAGGGGAAGGTTGAAATCCTCCACTAGTATGGTCTTGCTATCTATTTCCTCCTTGAGCTCCTTTAATTTTTCCATTAGAAACTTAGATACTATACCATTTGGTACATAAATGTTTAATATTGATATTACTTCATTGTTTATAATACCTTTTAGCAAAATGTAATTTCCTTCCTTATCTCTTGTAATCAGATCAATTTCTTCTTTGGCTTTGTCTGGTATCATGATTACTACTCCAATTTTTTTTTTTACTTTAGATGATGCATAATAAATTCTTCTCCAGCCTTTTACATTGAATCTATGTGTGTGTTACCCTACCTGAAATGTGTTTCTTGTAAAGAACATATATAGTAGGATTCTGGTTTTTAATTCACTTTGCTATCCACTTCTAATTTATGGGTGAGTTCATCCCATTCATGTTCAGCATTATGTTTACTAACTGTGTATTGCTCTCCATTGTATTATCCCCTTTAGATCCTGCTCTATTCCATTTCACTCTGTTCTTCCTCACCAGTATTTTGCTTTTTGTCACCTCCTCACTTCTCCCTCTCTTCAATGACCACTTTCTTCCCTTGTCTTTTTCCTCTTCTACTTCTCTGTAGGGTGATAGAATTTTATACCCCACTGAGTATACTCTTTTTTCCTCTATGAGTCAGTTACAATGAGAGTAAAATTTAAGCATTGCCCATCACCACCCTCATCCTCCCCTCTCTGTATTGATTTTTCACACCTCTTTGTTATATAAGTTACCCCCATTCTATCTCTCCCTTCTCTTTTCTCTCAATGCAATCCTCTCTTTCAGCCCTTGATTGACTTTTTAACATATAATTCATGTGCATACATATCATACATACATATCATTCCATATCACATTTACATATACATCATATCATCATAATCAGTTTATTTCTCCATCCTTCTGAGTAAATTCCATCTATCTTCTCTACTACTAAGAGTAATTTTTTATTATTATAGAAATCTTCTTTCCATGTAGACATATAAGCATTTTAACCTTAATAAGTCCCTTAAATTTTCTCTTTTCTATTTACCTTTTTGGGCTTCTCTTGTGCCTTGTGTTTGGACTTCAAATTTTTTTGTTTAAGTCTGGCTTATTCCTCAGGAATGCTTGGAAATTTTCTGTCTTATTGAATTTTTCCCCTGAAAGAATTTACTCAGTTTTGCTGGATAGGTGACTCTGGGTTGTAAACCCAAATCTTTTGCCTTCCTGAATATCATATTCCATGACTTTTTATCCTTTAATGTAGAAGTTGCTAGATCCTGTGTGATCCTGATTGTAGCTCCATGATATTTGAATGATTTCTTTCTAGCTGCTTAAAGAATTTTCTCCTTAGCTTGGTGGCTCTTGAATTTAGCTATTATATTCCTAGAAGTTGTCAATTGAGGATTTCTTTCTGGAGATGATCTGTGAGTTCTTTCAATTTCAATTTTATTTTATTGTTTGAGGCTCTCTGGACAGTTATTGCTGAGAATTCCTTGTAATATGATATCCAAGGTTTTTTTCTTCATCACGGCTTTCAGGTAGTTCAAGAATTCTCAAATTGTCTCTCCTAGATCTATTTTCTATGCCAGGTGTTTTTTCAATATTTACTTTTTTCTTCTGGGTTTTTCCCCATTCCTTTGATTCTGCTTTATTGTTTCTTGATTTCTCATGACATAATTCATTTCTAGATGGTCAGTTCCAATTTTTAAGGCCTGATTTTCCTCTGTCAATTTTTAGTTTGCCTTTTTCAATTGGCCCATTTCTTCTTGCATTACTTTCATTTCTTCTTGCATCTCTTTCATTTCTCTTCCCCACTTTCCTTTCTCCTTGTATCACTTTCATTTCTTCTTGTATCTCTTTCATTTCTCTTCCCCACTTTTCCTCTGCCTCTCTTAATTGGTTTTTAAAGGGTTTTTTTTTTAGCTCCTCCAGACTATGTCCAGTCTATATTTTACTTTTTTTTCTTTTTTTCTTTTTTAAACATTATTTTATTTGGTCATTTCCGAGCATTATTCATTGTAGACAAAGATCATTTTCTCCCCCCTAACCCCCCACGTATCCCATAGCCCACACGTGATTCCACTGGGTATCACAAGTGTTCTTGATTCGAACTCATTATATTTTTCTTTTGGACTTTGCATGTGTTTCCTTTGCTTTCACTGTCCCTTTCTGTGTCTGTACCTTGCTCTTTGTCTCCATAAAAATTCTTTAGAGTTAGGTGCTTTTTTTGTTGTTGTTTGCTCATTTTTCCTATCTAATTATAGGTAGGCTTGTTTTCTGGGAAGTGGGGGTACTCTCTTAAACTTCAGGTATTACTTAAGGCTATTTTAGCTTATTTTCTGGATTGTTACTAGTTTACCAGTTGGGCTAAGGACTGAGAGCTCTGAGAGACCCCTCCCCATGCTGATTCAATTGATCCTTGAGGTGATGATAGCTTAAAAACTTTCCTCAGGCTTGGGTGTGAGCTTTTGATCTCACTCTGAATTTGATCAGGTCAGGGGCTGATCAAATTCTAGCCCCAGGCTTACACTCAAGTTTTTGGTTTTAAGGTGTTCTTGACTCAATCAAGCACACCCTTGATTGCCCTGTCCTAGAGCTCTACCCTTAGTTTTGGGCAAAAAGATCCAGGGGGCTCCCCCTGTGAACTGTGTCCTCACCCCAAACCATAGATAATGTCCTCATCCTAAGCCCAGACTGGGATTCCTGGCTTCACTCTGGGCCCATGTGGATTGACCCCCTTCAGCCTAGATTGCCCTGGGCTTGGACTCTAGACTTTTCCAGAGGTTTGAAATTTCAAGGGGTATGAGTTGGCTTGGACCTCTACTTGCCCTGGCAGGATCTCAGCTATACCACTACTGGGTTTGTACCCCAAAGAGATAATAAGGAAAATGCTTGTACAAAAGTATTTATTGCCACACTCTTTATAGTGGCAAAAATTGGAAAATTAGGGAGTGTTCCTCAATTGGGTGATGGCTGAAGAAATTGTGGTATCTGTTGGTGATGGAATACTATTATGCTGAAAGGAATGATTAACTGAAGGAATTCTATGTGAACTGGAAAGACTTCCATGAATGGATGCAGAGAGAAAAGAGCAGAACCAGGAGAACATTTTACACAGAAAGTAAAACATTGTGGCACAGTGAAATGTAATGAACTTCTTTACCAGTAGCAATGCAAAGACCCAGGACAATCCTGAGGGACTGATGAGAAAGAAAGCTATCTACATTGAGAGAAAGAACTGTGGGAGTAGGAATGCAGAAGAAAAACATACAATTCAACAGATATATGACTGGGTTTTTTGGCTTTAGAAGAACACTATTACAAATATGAATAGTATGGAAATAGATTTTGAACAATGATATATATCTAACCCAGTGGAACTGCTTGTCAGCTGTGGGAGTGGGGAGGGAAGAGAGGAGGGAAAGAATATGAATCTTGTAACCAAAGAAAAAATTATAAATAAAAGGGGGAAAGGAGTGGAATAATAAATAAATTAGATGAACATAGAATATGTCAGATCTATGGGAAAGGAAGGAATTTAAGACTAAGCAAGAGATAGAAAACATTATAAGTTGTAAAATGAATACATTTGATTATATTAAATTAAAAAGGCTCAGTACAAACAAAACCAATGCAACCAAACTTAGAAGGAAGCCACAAACTGGGAGAAAAAATTTTTTTACCAAAATTCTCTGACAAAGGTTTAATTTTCCAAATATATAAGGTGATCAAAATTTTAAAAGACCTAGGTAGGCCAGAACACAGGACTGACTCTAGTGGGCTACCATTGGAAATAGAAAAATAGATAGTCCAATACTTGAATTCAACTGATCAACTTCACAAGTATGGGTTTGGGTGGTGGCGGGGCTCCTTAGTCAGCAGTTTGTTTGAGAAAGGTTTTACAAGTTTTTGCAAGTGTAGTATTAAGTCAGCCGGGCTTTGTGACTGACACTAAAAGGGCCCTGGGTGATCTTGGGCTGCATTAAAGGCAACTAAGCAATGCCATGGATAGAATACTGGGGTTGGAGAGCTGAGTTCAGTTCTAGTCTCAGAAATGTCCTCACTGTGTGTCCTTGGGCAAGTCACTAAATTTATTTTGGTCATTGGAGAAGGAAGTTGCATATCACTGCAGTATCTCTGCCAAGCAGACTCCATGGACAGAGGTCCACAGGCGTCACAAAGAGTCAGACATGACTGAAATGACTGAACTGTAAGCTTCCTTGAAATGATATGGTGAGAGTCCCTTGGCCCTGGTCAGAAAACATTTTAAGAAGGATAAATTAATTAATTAACCTTTAACCACTGATAAGTTAGATAGTGTCCAGAGAAGAGCAACATGGATGGTAAAGAGCCTTGAGTCTCACTCACATGATGAATGGTTAAAGAAATAGTAGATGTTGCAGATTCTGGGAACATATGAGAACTGTGCTCAAGTCTTTGAAGGTCTGGGATGTGTGTAGATAGAATCCACTCCCCAGGCTCATCCTCTCCAAGCTCATCCTTACCCCGCATCCCATTTTGCATGCAAATGTTGCATGAAGGAGAGGGACAGAAAGAAAAAGATGTGGTGCAGTGGCAGAGTGCTCTCTTTCCATTGATGCTGGGGTGGAACACGGTCTGGAGTAGGAGCTCTGGTGCCTGCTGTGTGCTGGAGGGTTTTTTGTGGACTTGGAGGCTTGGCAGGCTTCGTTTGGATTTGGGCTTCCTGATTCAGCTTAGGGTATTTTAGCTAGGTGATATTTTCTGTCTCCTTCCTACATTTCCCTCTTTTTACTTTATCTCCATTTTGATTAAAACTTAATTGTTAAGAGCTTCTAACAGACTCATGACTTGAGTTAATTTTATAGACAGCTACCACAGTATTTTTTTAATTAATATTACAAAAAAAGAAAATAAATTAATATTACATTTAATATTTTACTTTCATTATTACAAATGCCTTGTTCTGTTTGGCCCCCAAAGACAGAACTGACAGTAGTGAGGGATGATGGGGAGGAGGGAATCATAAAGAAGAGGATTCAAACTAGACTTTCTAACCATGAGGTGTCCTAAAGTGGAATGGGCTAGGGAGGTAGTGATCTCCCCATCACAAGAGGCCTTCCAGCAGAGGCTGGATAGCCACTTGTCAGGGATAGTAGGGATATCCTCCAACTAGGAATTGAACTGAATGACTTCTGAGGTCCTTTCCATCTTGAAAGTTCTTTTTCTGATTCTGGTGAGCATGGATGAGAAAAGCAAATTTTCTGGAAGTGGTGGTTATTGTGGTTTGTTTTTTACACAATTTTTTTAAAAAATATTTATTTATTTAAAAGTATTTTCCCATGGTTACCTGATTCATTTTCTCTCCCTCTCCTCTTCTCTCCCCACTCCTGGAGCTAACAAGCAATTCCACTGGATTATACATACATGTGTTATCACTTGATACCTATTTCCATATTATTCATTTTTAAAATAGAGTAGTCTCTTAAAAACCAAAACCCCCAATCCTATACCCATATAAACAAGTGATAAATCATATGTTTTCCTTCTGTGTTTCTACTTCCACAATTCTTTCTTTCTATGTAGATAGAATTCTTTCTTATAAGTCCCTAAGGTTTATCATGGATCTTGCATTGTTATTAGTCTATTAGTCTAGCAAAGTCTATTACATTTGATCATGCCACAATGTTTTTGCTTCTATGTACAACATTCTCCTGGTTCTGTTCCTTTCACTCTGCATCAGTTCATGGAAGTTCTTCTAGTTCATGTAGAATTCCTCCAGTTCATCATTCCTTACAGCACAACTGTATTCCATCACCATCATATACCACAATTTGTTCAGCCATTCCCCAATTGAAGGGCATCCCCTTATTTTCCAATTTTTGGCCACCACAAAGAGTGCAGCTATGAATATTTTTGTACATGTCTTTTTCCTTATTATCTCTTTGGGGTACAAACCCAGCAGTGCTATGGCTGGATCAAAGGGTATGCTTTCTTTTTAAAGTCTTTTGGCCCTAATTCCAAATTGCCTTTCAGAAGGGTTGGATCAATTCATAACTCCACCAGCAATGCATTAGTTTTTTTTACATAAATTTAGATGGGAAGCTTTAACCTTGGCATCTGTTAACATTCAAAGAGTTAACTCAGGTATGTCTTGTCTTTGGTCTCCTTGATGGGGCCACTTCAGAGAGAGGGTTCCCCCATGGCCTTCCTTTTTGGAGCAAGTAGCTCTATTTCACAATGGGCCATGGCTTGCAAACTCCAGTGCCCACACAACTTTTGGAAATGTATCTATTTTGTAAAAAGATGTGCACTCAGATAGTATCTATGCTTTGGCAAAATTCTGTCACTTTCCAGGTAAAGGAAGTGGATGTGAGGCCATCCAGGGCTATGACTGCCCTGGGGTCATCAGTATTTTGAGAAAAAGTAGAACTTAGGGTGTGGGTTGTGGTAGTAGAGCAAGGAGGGGAGAGGAGGCTCGAAGGTGCAGCCACTTCATTCAGGGGCCTGAGGGCATCACTCTATGTGCTCCCTGAGCATTTCATGATCTGCAACAAGAATGCCATGAAACCAGATGACTTCACCATCATTTTGTTTGTTTCTCCTTGAAAGGGGAGACTGAGAAATTCAGTAGTAGTGACTTTCAAAAGACACAGACATTCAAGGGCAGCTGGGTAGCTCAGTGGATTGAGAGCTAGGCCTAGAGATGGGAGGTCTTAGGTTCAAATCTGGCCTCAGACACTTCCCAGTTGTGTGAACCCTGGGCAAGTCCCTTAACCCACATTTCCTAGCCCTTACCACTCTTCTGCCTTGGAGTTTGACTCCAAGACAGAAGGTAAGGGTTTTTAATTAAAAAAAAAAAAAAGACACAGACATTCTAGGTCAGTGCACCTTTTAGAGATGGAGAGCCAGACCCTGCCCCCACCCCCTAGACTGAGATTGAGTGCTGTGCCCATCCCCCCAGAGACCATGTGCCCCCCCCACTGAGTGCAGGCACACCCTGTCCCCCCTTACCCAACACTTTAAGAAAGTGTTCCCATTGGGTTTCTGGGCAGAGGGGTGGGTAAAGAGGAGTGTCCTCAACAAGTGTAGAGATGGGGAGGGGAGCAGTTCTGGCCGAGTCCCTCTGCCTTTCTAGTTATGAACTCTAGGGGGCAGGGAGGGGGCGGCTGCATGCCCACAGAGAGCACTCTGCGTGCTATCTTTGATACCTGTGCCATAGGTTCACCATCACTGCTCTAGGTCCTGCGATTTTCAGAGAAAAGGTAAGAGAAGAAACTAAGGAATTCAGCTTAAGGATGTTGCTGGGTGAAACTGTTGAGATAAATGTATGCAGATGAGTACTAACCTTTGGTTGCTTCTGTGCCCTTTGTGCTTCCTAACTACGAAGAGTGACAGATTGAGGAGGAAGTAGAATCTGGGCTGGAATGCTGGCTCAGCTTCTTACCAGCTCTGGGACCCTGAGCAGGTTAGGTTCTCTTTTTGGGCATCAAATTCCTTCTCTGTAAAAAGGAGAGAGTTAATGATCTTGAAAATGCCTTCCAGCTTGAATAGTCCTTGATTGGAAGTCTTTGATATTTGTAGGTTCCTATAAAGGAATATTAAAGTGCAAGGTGGTAAAAAACACTGGAGAGAAGCATACCCTGGCTGTGTGACTGAGCAAGTCAATTACCCTCTAGTCACTAAGTATGAGTTCTTAACTCAAGCTTCTTAAACTTAACTTTTTAACTTCACTGAGGAGTTCATGGTTAGATTTTCAAGGAGTCTATTAATTTGGATGGTAAAAAAGAACCCTATATGTTTATTTCCAATTATCAGAGAGTGCTGGGCCCAGAGTCAGGAGGACTTGAATTCCAATTTGGACTCAGATACTCACTAGCTGTGTGACCCTGGGCAAGTCATTTAATGACTTTGTCTCAGTTTTGTCATCTGTAAAATGGGGATAGTAACAGTACTTACTTCCCAGGGCTGTTGTGAGGATCAAATGAGATAAAAATTATAATTGTAAAGCCTTTGGCTTCTTCTTGTTATTCAGTCATGGCTGACTCTTCATGACTCCACATAGGTCATAGGTTTTCTTGGCAAAGATACTAGAGTGGTTTGCTGGTAGATTAAAACAAAGAGGATAAGTGACTTGCTCAGGGTCTCAAAGTTAGTATCTTAGGCTGGATTTGAACTTCGGTCTTCCTGACTCCAGTCCCAACTCTCTATCCACTGGGCTATCCATCTAGCTGCATCCTGGAATATAATAGGTGTGTAAGAAATGCTTATTCCTTTCCTTCTTTTCCTTTCCCTTTCTTTCCCTTCCCTTTCCTTCTCCACTAACCTCTGAGATTTGGCATATCCCTCAGTGATGTTATTCTGAGTAGTCCTGTGGGTTTCATTAGATTGCCAAAGGGGTCCATGACCCAAAAGAAGGGTAGTAATACCTGCTGTTATCCTAGCAATTGGAGGGCCAGGGCTGATCTAGACTAGCAGAAGAAATTCCCTTACCCTGATGAAATCACAAGTCCACCTTTAAAAAGGGCATTGAATTTGGAGTCTGAGGAGCTGATTTCAAATCTAGGTCGCTAGTTCCTGGCTGTGTGACCTTGGGTCAGTTACATGACCTCCCTGGGTTTCAGTTTCCTTACCTGATAAATAAGGGAGTTGGACCTTCAGGTCTAAATCCTATGAACTCCCAAATCCTACTTTAAAGACATGGACCAGTAGGAAAGATAACCTGAAAATTCATTTTTGTGGTTTAGGCCATTTATCACTGTTCAAATCTTGTGACCCCATCTGGGGTTTTTTTTAGCAGAGATACTAGAGTGGTTTGCCATTTCCTTCTCCAGCTCATTTTACAGATGAGGAAACTGAGGCAAATTGACTTAAGTGACTTGCCCAGGGTCACATAGCTAGTAAGTACCCAAGCCCAGGTTTGAACTCACAAAGATGAGTTTTCCTGAGTCACTCTATCTCCTGTGCCACCTAGCTACCTATGTAGCTTATAGCAATCTATAATCAAACCGAATTGTGTAGTGAGAAGTGTAAAAGGGCTGATTTATCAGGAGAGGCTTGTCAGGCATAGCTTTTGGGGGTAAATCTTGAAAGAGCAGTTGGCTTTGGAGAAGGAAGGGCAAGAAAGTCTGGCTGACCACTCCCTGTGGAAGCTGGATTGGACACGATAGCCTCTGAGGGCCCTGACACTGCGATTCCATCCCAGAACCAGGAAGTGGCAGAGCTATATTTCAAACCCAGGTCCCCTGACACCCAGTCCAGTTGTCCATTCCACTCCCACCAGTCTTCACATTCCACTGTCCAGAAGAGTTGGTAGTGATAGAAGGCTTCTAATCAGAGCTGGGATTGTTTTTTAAAGTGCCCTCTATCTAAATGATTCATCCAGGAAAATATTTCAATATTGGGTAAGCTCAAAAAAATATTCGGTAAGCTCTGCTTAGACAATAGCCATGCCCTTTGATTGCTGAACTCCTCAGAGGAGCTCATTTATAAGAGAGGTTTGATGAAGCACTGAGGACAGAGACAATTAAAGAGACTTTATGGAACATTGACTCTGTGTATGTGTGTGTATGCATATGAGTGTGTGAGTGTGAGTGTGTGTGAGCATGTGTGTATGCATATGAGTGCGTGAGTGTGAGTATGCATATGAGTGTGAGTGTGAGTGTGTATGTGTATGAGTGTGTGTGAGCATGTGTGTATATGCATATGAGTGTGTGAGTGTGAGTGTGTGTATGTGTATGAGTGTGTGTGAGCGTGTGTGTATGCATGAGTATGAGTGTGAGCATGTGTGTGTATGCGTATGAGTATGTGAATGTGAATGTGTGTGAGTGTGTATGTATGCGTATGAGTGTGTGAGTGTGTGTGTGAGCATGTGTATATATGAGTATGAGTGTGTGTGAGCATGTGTGTATATGCATATGAGTGTGTGAGTGTGAGTGTGTGTATGTGTATGAGTGTGTGTGAGCGTGTGTGTATGCATGAGTATGAGTGTGAGCATGTGTGTGTATGCGTATGAGTATGTGAATGTGAATGTGTGTGAGTGTGTATGTATGCGTATGAGTGTGTGAGTGTGTGTGTGAGCATGTGTATATATGAGTATGAGTGTGTGTGAGCATGTGTGTATATGCATATGAATGTGTGTATGCGTATGAGTGTATGTATGCATATGCGTATGAGTGTGTGAGTGTGTGTGTGTGTGTGTGTGTGTGTGTGTGTGTGTGTGAGCTATTGGGACCCCAGTATACATGCCTGGGGTGTGCACGGTGACCAGAAGCAGTACACTGCTTTGATGAACCTTGTTGATTTTTTGCTGACCTGCTTTCCAGGCATTCTTTTGGATGAGTCTCTCTGGAGAAGGCTCATTGGCCCTCACACAATTTAGGGTATGGCTTGTGTAGTTCTGGAGGAAGGGACTAGGAAACATTTTCTAGGGCAGGCCAGAGAATGTATTTCAGGGGACCCAACAATGACAATGCTTATGGTGCCTGCCCTGCAGGAGGCCACAGCACAGTAAGGGAGACAAGACCCATGCATGCATATAATATAGGACAAAATGTGAAAGGGCATTGAGAGAGGCCTATGGGAGCTCAGAGGAGGGAGGAGTCCTTTGGGCTGAGGGTACCACCATGGACGAGTTAGGCCTCGAAAGAGGGGTAGGATAGTAGTCAAACAAATGGATGTGCGGAAGAAGTCCCATCTTCAGAGCACTGAAGCTTTGCACTGTCTTGCCAACAAAGCCTGGAAGTGTGCTTGTCCGAATCTCCTAGCTTTCTCCTTTCTCCTCTTTTGGCAATAGCTGTTCCTGTAAACTGGTGGGTACTCGACTGTCCTGGGTCTCTGCTTGGCAGGAGGTTTCTGGCCGCCTGAGATTCTCGACCCCTCGTGCCTGCTTCTCCATCCTCACCACATTTTAGGAGAACAGGAATGGTGAGAGAAAGCATCCCTTATGAAAACCTGAGGAGGGAACAGGGAAGCTTTTGCAGTCTAATCTCTGCAGGAGGCTACAACTCTATTAGCCACGAGGTGGCATAGTGGGTACAGCACTGGCTTTGGAATCCATAGACTCTTCTTTCCCAACTTCAAATTTAGTCTCAGATCCTTACAAGCTGTGTGACCCTGTTTGCCTCAGTTTCCTCATCTGTCAAATGAGCTTGAGAGGGAAAATGACAAACCCCACCAGTATTTTTGCCGAGAAAAACCCCAAATGGGGTCACAGAGAGTCAGACACAATGGAAACCACTCAAGTGACTGAGAGTTTGAGAACTAGCAGACTCAGCTGTGTCTATTCCTTCAGAATTTTCTTTGAAGTATTTGACTTAGTTGAACCTGAAGGCTCTCTCCAAACAAAGGGCATCTGATCCAAACATCAAACCGACACTCTGGTAGCTGTGAATGCAGAGACCGCAGTTCCATACTCGCCTGCCAACGTTCTTCAAGGGCAGGTTCAAACAGGCATGAAACATGTTCACCCAGCTCAGATGTTTCCTTCCTGCTTCATGATGACGTTCAGCAGATGACATGTTCTCCATTGCCCTGAACCCCAAGGCATCACAACGCAACATGACAATGAGCTGGGCCCAAAACAGAGCTGTAGGAGATGGCTAAGCACATTGGGGGAATGACACAACATTCTGAATGATCCCAGACTTCTCTGTGGCCAAAAGAGTCGTCTCTTGGATAACAGTTATTCCTATAGGAGGCCATGCAACTAGAAATCATGGAACGCCACAATCTCAGGAGAATTCTACATACCAATAGCGCAGAGGGCAAATAGAAAGCCATGAATGGGGAAGGGCTAATAAGAAGCATGCTGCCAGACATGTCTTGCTTGGGAAAAGTGGCCCAAGAGACAAGCTCAAGGACACGTTTGACCAGAAAGTAAGGTGGTCCCTTCCTGTAGGAAGAGAAGGGATAGCAGCTCAAGGGCAGCACTGTTATCCATGAAACAAGCATTCAGAGAGCCAGAGGAAGACCTAGAGTACTTTGGGTCCTCATATTGAGAATTTGTGGAAGGACTAGAGGATCATAGATCTGGAGCTGAAAGGGGCCTTGTGGAACATCTATGCCAACCTCCTCATTTTACAGAGAAAGAAACTGAGGCCCAGGGAAGGGGAAGGAACTTGTCCAAGGTCACACATATTATCCTAGATCTAGAGCTAGGGAGCACCTCAGATGTCCTCTAGACCAGCCCCCTTATTTTATAGAGGAGGAAACTGGGGCCCAGGAGTGGATGAGACTTGCCCAAGATCACTTATAGGATCCTAGATCATGAACTAAAAGGGACCTTGGGGGGCATCCAATCCAGTTCTCTCATTTTACAGAAGAAGAAACTGGAGCCCCTGGAGGAATGAAGTGGCTTGCCCAACATTCCACACAGGATCCTAGCTCTAGAGCTGGAAGAGACCTCAGAGGCCATCTAGTCCAATCCTTTCATTTTACAAATGGAGAAACTGAGCCCAGCGAAGGGAAAGGACTATCTCAAGGTCACAATAGGCTCCTAGCTCTAGAGCTGGGAAGGAACTCAAGGGCCATCTAAATCCAACTTTTTCACTTTACACAGAAAGAAACTGAGGCCCTGGAGGGGAAGGGACCCATGCAAGGTTATACAAGTATTAAGTGACAGAGTTCAAATTTGAACCCAGGTCCTTTGACTATAAAGCCAGTACTCTTTCCACTCTACTGTCCCTCCCCATACACAGTATCTCATCAATGCTCTCATAAGACAAAAGGCATGGAGATCAGTAATTTGTTTGCCCCCAAACCAATTGGTAAGCATTTTGCCCTGAGGAGACCACACATAGAGTACTGTGCTCAGTTCTGGGCACTAGAGTTAGAGAACAACATGGATGAACTGCAGAATAACCAGAAAGGACACCTGGAAGGAATGGTGCCCTCTTACTGATGGTCCATGGAACTGGCCATGCTTCACCTGGAGGGGAGACCCATAAGGAGGGCAGGAGAGCTATCTTCAAGTACCTGAAGGGCTAGCATGAAAGGCTATCCTGGAAGTCCAGAACCAGGAGCCATAGGAGAAAATTATAGATTTAGGCCAGATATCATGAGAAACTTCTTAACAAGGGTGGGACATACTGCCTGGGAGTGGTGGGTTCCCTCTCTTTGGAAGTCTTCAGGCAGAGGTTGGGCCACAACACGGTCACAGTTCCTTTAATGAATGGGCCAGATGCTGAGATCTCTCTGAGCTCTCAAATTCTGTTATTCTTTGAATAGAAATCAAGACCCAAGATCAACATGCTTAGTCAAAACCTGCACTTCTGCATGCATCTCCTGTAGCCTCCCATCTCTGTGCCAATGTGTATTTCCTCATATACAGTAAGGGTTGGGCAATGGGGGTTAAATGTAGGTCACTTGCCCAGCATCACATAGCTAGGAAGTGTTTGAGGCCAGATTTGAACCCAAGACCTCTGACCTCCACCTCTAGCACTCTATCCACTGAGCCACCTGGCTGCCCCCATGTTGTCGACTTTTGCCAAGAATTGAAATTAAGCTCATTGGTCTCCAGTTTGCAGACTCCATCTTCTTTTATAAAAACTGAAACAACTCTGTCCTTCATCAGTAGGGCCTCCCTAGTTCTCCACAACCTTTCCAATGCCTCTTCCAGTGAGCCATTTCTTTTAGGACGCATAGATGTGGTTCCTCTGGGGCAGAGACTTACTCTCATCCAGGGCAGCTAGGTGTTCTTTTAATCCCTTGGTTTATTGTAGTTAGCAACTCCATATTGGTCTTTTGGGCTCCTGCCCTTTCTAGTACAAAAATCATTCTCCTTGGTAGACAAGAGAAAGAAAGAAAAGAAAGAAAGAAAAGAAAAGAAAGAAAGAAAGAAAGAAAGAAAGAAAGAAAGAAAGAAAGAAAGAAAGAAAGAAAGAAAGAAAGAAAGAAAGAAAGAAAGAAAGAAAGAAAGAAAGAAAGAAAGAAAGAAAGAAAGAAAGAAAGAAAGAAAGAAAGAAAGAAAGAAAGAAAGAAAGAAAGAAAGAAAGAAAGAAAGAAAGAAAGAAAGAAAGAAAGAAAGAAAAGCATCTTTTTGTTCTAGAGGCCTCTAGATGGCATAGTGGATAAAGAACT
The DNA here is from genome assembly GCF_027887165.1 of Monodelphis domestica. Lineage (NCBI taxonomy): Eukaryota > Metazoa > Chordata > Mammalia > Didelphimorphia > Didelphidae > Monodelphis > Monodelphis domestica. The sequence goes on from NC_077235.1 coordinate 61,543,335, forward strand.
GGACTAGCTGTGCAAACCCTGGGCAAGTCACTTAACCTCTGTCTCCCTCAGTTTCCTTATCTGTAAAATGATGATAAAAACAACACCCACCTCTGATGGCTATTGTGAAGATAAAATGAGATAATATTTGTAAAATGCTTAGCTTAGCACCTGGCATACACTAGGAGCTTAAATGCTCATTCCCTTTCCCGTATTCCCCTTCTGATGTCCCTTTGCTGGACAGCATCAGCAAAGTTCCCATCATGTCCAAGGAACACATATGATACCTAAGCTCTAAGGCAGCAGTTCTCAACCTCTCACTTTGTAGCAATGAGAATACATAATGCATATCAGGTATTTACATTCCGAATCAGAACTGTAGCAAAATTACAGTTTTGAAGTCGCCGCCAAAATAATTTTTTGGTTTGGGGTCACTGCAACATCAGGAACTGTATTGCGGGGTCACGGCATTAGAAAAGTTGAGAACCACTGCTCTAAGGCAACCTGACTGGAAGAGTCCTTAGATATCACCTAGTCTAGACCCTTTATTTGAAAGATGGGGAAACTGAGGAAGTCCAGAGAAGTGAAGGAATTTGCCCAAGGTCACACACTAAGTAAACAGTAGATATCTCATGTTTGTGGTAATGCCCAGACTAGAAGTCAGGTTGTCCCATTCTCAGTCACAGCACCATTCTGTGTCCTCATCAATTACTAAGTATTTGGGGAGTAGGGCTTCTGAAGAGAGACACAATGAGACCCAAATCTGGTCTCTTCTCAAGATGCTGACAGTATTTTAAGGGACCTTGTATTCACGGAAAATAGCATTTTCACTGAAAGGCCTGTGTCCCATATAGGGCAAGAAACTTGTTTTCAGCTGCTAAAGGTGGAGCCTCATAGTAGATTTTATTTTTCTTCTTCCCTCTCTTCCTCCCTTCCTCCCTTCTTCTCTTCCTTCCTTCCTTCCTTCCTCCCTCCCTTCCTTCCTTTCTTACTCCCTCCCTCCCTCTCTTCCTTCCTTCCTTCCTTCCTTCCTTCCTTCCTTCCTTCCTTCCTTCCTTCCTTCCTTCCTTCCTTCCTTCCTTCCTTCCTTCCTTCCTTCCTTCCTTTTTCTTCCTCCCTCCCTCCCTTCCCTCCTTCCTTCCTCTCTCCTCTCCCTTTCTTCCTCTCTTTCTTCACTTAACTTCTTTCCTATATTCAATACTGTGTCTTGGTTCCAAGTTAGAAGAGCAGTAAGGACTAGGCAATGGGGGTTAAGGGACTTGCCCAGCATCACACAGCCAGGAAGTGTCTAGGGCAGGATTTGACCTCAGGAAGATGAGTCTTCCTGATTCCAAGCCCAGTGCTCTATTTGTTGAGGCACTTAGCTGTCCACAAAGTTTCTCCATGTTGCTTCATATACTTCTCTTCTTAAAGACTATTCATTTAGGTGGTTGTCATTGTTGTTGTTCAGGCCTGTCTGACTCTTCCTGACCCTGTTTGGTCATTTTCTTGGAGCGGCTTGCCATTTTCTTCTCCAGTTCATTTTACAGGTAAAGAAACTGAGGAAAACAGGATTGAATGACTTGCCCAGGGTCACACAGCTAGAAAGTGTCTTAGGCCAGATCTGAAGTCCAGTCTTCCTGACTCCAGGCCCAGCTCTCTATTCACTGTGCTGCCTAGCTACCTACCTGGCACATAGTAGGTACTATATAAATGTTTATCCCATCCCTCTTTCCCCCTTTCTCATTTTATAAGAATTAAATGGTTTAGGATAGACTCTAAATGAACACTCTAATGCAAATATTATCAACAAAGCAATGGGTTCAAATCAAGAAAACATCTAATGCCCAGTGGACTTACGCGTCGGCTATGGGGGGTGGGGGGAAGGAAAAGAAAATGATCTATGTCTTTAACGAATAATGCTTGGAAATGATCAAATAAAATATATTTTAAAAAAAAGAATTAAATGGTTTCCTTGTGTCCAGTATATCTGGTTTCCTATCACAATGTTTTCTTTGACATTTCTGATTCTTTGTCTCTTATCTTGGAGTTCATTCATTTAGAGAACTCCCAGGTGAAGAAATTCTCTCCACCAATGCAGACTGGCTCCTTCTATGCAACTTAGAGACTGAGATATTTGATTTGGTTACTGAGAGATGAAATGACTCACCCAAGGTCATACAGCCAGGCTGGGTCAGGGGAAGCACTTGAACCTAGGGCTTCCAGAATCCAGGTCTCCAGACACTAGGACACACTCTCTCCCAGATATTGCTTATTAAGGACCCATATTATAAAGTAGTATCATTAACATCTTGCATTTCGACCACAAGGAGAACCCGAAAGGTCACAAGGCTAGGAAGGGTCTGAGACTGGATTTGAACTCCGTTAAATAAAGGGCCAATTTTTGACAAGAAAGCAACATTATAAATAGTCATGTGATTTCATCAATTCTCTGCAGATGCCAGCTTTGTGTATTGTATTTATCCAATTTCTTACCCACCATGTTGGGTGTATTTGGGGCAGTGGTCAAAGAATGAAATAAAGGGATTGTCATAGAAGAATTATACATTTGAAATGATCACATGAATATGTTCCACCAACTGGAAGGTGTCTCCTTGTCTGGGCAGATTGGCAAAGATGCCAGACAATGAGAAGAGCCAATATTGAGGAGACCATGGGAAGGTAGATCCATTGAGCTTGGATTTCAACTTGAAATTCTTTGAGAAAAATCACTAAGAATGGCCATACTCTGTGACTGAGATCTCATTACCAGGTCTGTATCCCAAAGCAGTCAATGACAGAAACAAAGGCCTAATAGATACCGAAATATTAATAGGAGCACTCTTTGTGGACTAGAAATTAAGCGTGGGTGCCTAACGATTGGGGGATGACTGAAAAACCAATGGTATCTGAATGCTCAGTCATGTCTGATTCTTTTGGATCCATTTGGGGTTTTCTTGGCAAAAATAATGGAGTAATTTGCCATTTCCTTCTCCAGCTCATTTTGCAAATGAGGAAACTGAGGCAAATGGGGTTAAGTGATGTATCCAAGGTTACTCAGGACAGATTTGAACTCAGGTCTTCCTGACTCCAGGCCCAGAGCTTTGTCACCTAGCTGCCTTTATTATTGTGCAGTAAGAAATGCCAAATGTGAAGAACTCAGAAAAAAAACATGGGGCGATCTATAGGAATCGACTGAGCAAAACCCTCTCATTTCACAGCTGAGGAAATGGAAGCACAGAGATGTGTCAAAAGTTACACAGCTAGCAAGTGTCCAGGATAGAATTTGAATTCAGGTTTTCCTGATTCAAAAGTCCAAGTTGTAGTCATTCCATTCATTACACTGCCTAACTGGAACTCAGTTACATTGGGTACAGTTCCTTCTCCCCTGGGCCTCAGTTACTCTTTTTGTAAAATGAGACTCTGGGACTAATTATCTATCTTTCAGATCCATTTCAGCTTGGATGTTTTAGTCACTCTCAGGTTAGAACTAAGAAGAAAGGAGGATTCATCACCTGTTGGTGGTTTGCCTGCCTCAAGTCTCCTCACTACAGTCCAGCCTCCTCTCCACTGTCCATTCAGTCTTCCTGAAGTAGAGATCTGGCCTCCCCTAGTCAGTAAACCCCAGTCACTCCTCCTTGTCGTATCTTCACATGACTGTTTCTGGCTTCTGGCCATTCTCTCTGGCTTTCCTGCATGCCTGAAACATTCTCCCTTCTTGTTTTCCCCTAGCTTCCCTGGCTTCCTTCAAGTCCCAGCTACCAATCTCACTTTGTACAGGAATCCCACAATCCTTCTCAGATAATAGTATTAAGAATAATAATAAACATCACTATAGCCAGGCACTTCATAATTCTTCATCTTTCTTGATGCTCACAACTGCGTTGATAGGAAGGTGCTATTATTATCCTCATTTTATAGTTGAAGAAACTGAGGCAGACATCAGTTAAGTGACTTGCCCAAGGTCACATAGCTAGGTAGTGTCTGAGACTGGATTTGAGCTCCGGATTTTCCTTACTCCAGGTCCAACATGCTATCTGCTGAAGCACCGCCTAACTGCCTACTTGCTCTTACCTTCATTGAATTCTGTGGAACTTGTTTCTAAGAGCTATTGTAGTGGCACATTCTCTCTTTCATAAGATCTTGAGCTTCTTGAGAGCAGAAAGGCCTTTTCCATTCCTTTGGATTCCCCAGCATTTAGCACAGGGCCTGGCACACAGTGGGTGCTCATTTCACACTTGTTGACTTGACTATGCCACAGCTAATAATTGAATGAGGAGGGACAGCTGGGTGGCATGGTGGACAGAGTGCCAGGCCTAGAGATGGCAGGTCCTGAGTTCACATTTAGTATCTGATACTTCCTGGCTGCGGGACCCTGGGCAAGGCACCTAACCTCATTTGCCTAGCTCTTGCCCTTCTGTCTTAGCATTGTTATTAGAACAGAAGGTGAGAGTTTGTTGGGGGGGTTTAAAAAAGTAGTTGAATATGGAGAAAACTCAGGCAATGCTTTTCTCTGTATTGGTCTCTGACCAGTGGATTTTATTGATCAATGCCCTCAGTGGGCAAACACGGATGGAGCTCGTCTACGGTATATCCTGGGCGCTGAAGGGGATTTTCAGGAAAACGACTCAAGCCTTTCCCTGGAGGGGATCCCACCCCATTAGTGGTGCTTACAGATGAACCCAGCTAACTCTCCTACACAATCCAATATGGTCATTGCATGGGCCAGAGGGAATAAAGAAAGGGTCCTGAGACAGCTGGCTGGGATGAATGGAGCACATCTGCATGTCAGGGAAGGGTTGGTAGAAAAGGCACTGATGGCCTGGAAAGAGCACCTGTTCTTGAGTCAGAGAATCTGGATTCAAATGTCACCTCGACTTATGGAAGCTAAGCTACTTTTCTCTTGACCTCAGTTTCCTCATTTGTAAAATAAGGAGGCTAGACTAGGTGCTGGCTGAAGTCAAATCTAGCACTAAATCTTCGGTTCCCATCTGAGTAGCTGCAATGAACAATGTTGGTTCAAGGGAACAGGCGATGAAGGCCACTTCTCTCCCCCAGAGAGGCAGAGGGGGTGTGTGGGATATCACACAAGCTCATGGCTGCCTTGGGAGGTTTGTTTAACTGCTAACTTAACTCCCTTTTGCAAGGGAGGGTTCAGTGGAGGGTGGGGAGGAGAAATGAATACAAACTCAACAACCTCTCAATTCAAAAGATAAAGGCAAGGGCGCTGGCCAGGCCTATGAGACAGTAAAAGGTGTGGGTACAGGGGCAGGAAGAAGAAGCACTTATTGAGTACCTGTTATGTGCCAGGCACATGCTAAGTACTTTATAAACATCTCATTTGGCCTAGCCTCACCCATTTACAGATGAGTAAGTAACTAGGGCCCAAGGAAGTGAATGGATTTGCCTAAGGTAACACCTAGGATTCTAGATCCAGAGCTAAAAGGGGCCCCACAGGCCATTTGGTCCAACTCTACTTTACAGAGAAGGAAACTGAGGCCAGGGAGGGGAAGGTACTTACTTGTCTAAGGTCTTAGAGCTAGTAAGTAGAAGAGCTTGAAAGACCTCTACTTCTAAAGCCAGTCACTGCTCTTCTTCACCACCCCTCCTCCCCGCTGCCTAGTGGACAGTCATTGTTGGGGCTGATGGAAGGAGGCCATTTGGAGGTAGGCGACTAGTCTAACAGGACTGCAGAGGCTGGCTTTATGTAACCCTAGGCGCAGGCCCCAAAGGGGAAGTGAGGTAAATTCATCGGTCCTTCCATCATTCGCACTCCCGCCTTTCTTTCCGGAACTCCCTCCTCTCATCCCTCCCGCGGTCCCCCGGGCCATTTACCTTGGTGCAGCCTGCCAGCAGCCTAACTGCAGGTCCTGCGACTGGACACTGGAGGGAGCGCTCACCGTCGGTCCCCTGGCAGCCCCGCCCCTCACCTCAGAAGCCCCGCCTTAGCCCCGCCTTTCTCCGCTTCCCTGCCTGATTATTGGTCAACTGTAGTGTTCCGCCCCTACTTCATCATAAGACCTGGGGTCGAAGCGTCTGTAGGCTTACCTAGCCATAACTGTCCGCGGTGTCCAGCTTCTTCTCTCATCCTGTCCCACTCCTCCGAGAGTTTGGTTGCCGGTTGCCGGTTGCCGGTTGCTGTTACGTCCCTACGAAGAGGATCATGCTGTTCCGCTGCTGTCTTCCTCTCCACCTCCACCTTCCCTTTACCCTACTCTGCCTCTTAATGAGTGAGTGGAGACGGGGGGGGGGGGGGGGAGGGGGGACGGGCCCAGGTCTTGTGGCCCTGGGTCCGAAGCCGAGGATGAGGCGCCTCTTGAGTGGCTGCGAAGGCAGAGAGATGGGAGAGGAGCCAAGACTGGGACCCAAGGGAGCCTGAACGGGGAGCGGCCTGGCTGCCTAAAAACAGGGGCGAAGAGATTGTGGGGGGAAGGAGGGGACATAGACGGAGGAATGATCGAGATGGGAAATGGAGGCGACGGGGGAGAGGGAGGGCTCTTGAGGTGAGAGTGGGGGGTGGCAGTTGAGGGGAATTGGGAGTAGCGTGTGAGGTGAAGGGGGGTGGCAGGTAGAGGGTAAAGTGTGTGTGGGTGGGGGTGTATGAAATGAGTTGGGGGAGGGTGACGTGGGAGGGTAGTTTAAGGTGGCATGTGGGGGGTAGCCTGTGAGGGAGGGTGGCCCTATGAGGGGGGTGACATGAATAGGAGGGGAAGGTGGTGAGGGAAGGAGTAGCATGAGGTGGGGGGTGCTATAGTGAAAGAGTATGAGGGGGGTGACATGAATGGGAGGGGAAGGTGGTGAGGGAAGGAGTAGCACAAGGTGGGGGGTGCTATAGTGAAAGAGTAATCTAGATGGTGAGGGTAGGTAAGGAGTGAAATGGGGGGAGGTACCAGGGGCAGAGGTGGGAGTGGGGAGAGGGGAGGGTAGTTGAGTGATAATCTAGAAGAGGGGTTGGGGCCCAGGACCAGCCTAGATGAGAGGTTGGGTGGAAGGGGCTGGGGATCTGGGTCTGAGGAGCGACCTAAGTGGAATCAGGTAGCATAGAGGGCCAAGGAGTGACCAAAGTATTGTGAGAAGATCCAGGGGTGACTTGGGCCTGGTGGGAAAATGATATGGAGGTCAAAACACCAGGTCCACTTTGAATACAGATCCTTAAATTGAGGATGCCTTAGTGAGAAGGGAATTTCATCTGGGGGCACCCCCCTCTCCCCTCCCCAGTTACTTTTCTTTCCTTGAGTGACTAAGGAGAGAGCCACCCCACTTGGACTCAGCTGAGGTGGCTTTCCCTAACTTGGGTTGAGTTTAGGGGTCCTGCCTACTACCTGACTCCTCAGGCTGTGCCTTTTTCAGTTTTCTTCCTTTCTTCCTCGTTCTATTATTACCTCCCCAGGATATTTTATGAGCAAAGAATTCCATAACTAACTTAGCTCTGATGAGGTCATATAGGAGAGAGTGGAGCCTGGTTATGAAATGAAGTTCGGAGAAAAAAACTTGCCAGGGAATTGTAAACATCCCCAATCTACTTTCCTTATTAGAAGAGTTAATCTTGTCATCCAATCTCCTAACTTCTCCCTCCATTTGCCCCCAGAATGGGCACTGTTTCGTCTTCTCTCCCACTTTATAAACTCATGTAAGCCTGAGGATGGAGTGCACAAGTCCTGTGACATTTAAACTGTTTTAGAAGATGAGCTGGTCCAAAGTCTTCGAATTGAGAACTTCCAGGAAAAGTGCCAAGTTGTCACGATTTCTGTAAACCCAACTCCCATATAGTTGAATACTGGGGTTTCTCATAGATGTTTCATTAGGATTTGCAGTTAGATGGATTAATGCACATAAAGGTGCTCATATGATGGGCCCTCATATCCATCTTTATCTAGAACAGTATTTAAGGATTGTCATGATGAACTAGAAGCCTAGACCCTGGGGGAGAAAAAGCATGAGGACTTTCTGGTCCTCATAAACTGAATTCATTTCATTCCATTTACAATATAGGCATTTGAAATGACCTAATTAGTTAGTTAAGTAGGCATTTGGAACTCACATCTTGTACGTTTGTGAGGTTTTCAAATATTTTCACGTTTTTATTTATTTTATTTCTCGTATTTATTTTTATTTTTGTTGAATCATTTTAACTTCAATAAGAAGCATTCAAATATATGAATCATAATAAACAACAGTGAAGTAAAGGGAATAGAAAGCAACCCAGCCTCACTAAAGTTTTGCCACATTGTGTTGAGATGTAAGCCTTCTTTTACTCATAGTAGTTTTTTCCCTGGAAATTTCTTCTGATATAGCTAGCTATCCTGCTCCTCCACCTCCTGTGGATAAACTTTGCAGCAGATCAACCTTGGTTCCTGGAACCTCTGAAGCGGTGAAAGCATTCTTGTTACAATTTTGTATTCAAGCAATCATAAATCATTCTGATACATGCATGAGATGGCCTTGGAGGTTGACCAAATGGATGACTCTTCCCATGATGATGTGGCTTTTTCCCCCCTCTTTCTCTGAAAGCACAGACATATGATTAAAAACAATTTAAATTCTGTACTTTTTAATCATATTGCTATTTAAGCTTCAATCATTTTAAACACCTAAAAATTGTGCCAGGCTCTGGGTTGTGGGTCCATTCATGAGAGCAAGGGAAAAGGTACTAGTTAATTCTCTCATGGGGAAACTTTCTCTCTTTTGATTGAAAAAGAATAATTAGTTGGAGAACTACATGTCAATAGTCAAGAAACCTTTATGGTTTTTCACCGTAAATCAAAGTTAATGGCAACTTGGGATGAAAATCCTAGATTTTGGGCAAAGAAAATTATTGTTAGCACAAAGTTGTGTTTCAGAGAAGATGCCATATAGTAAATCAGAACAACCCAGTAGGGATTTGCTGTGGAATAACTTATTCTTCTTCCATTTGTAGTTTCTATAAGCTCTAGAAGCTATGAAGAATATTCATTTTTTAAAAAAAAATTTGAGAATTCATGTTATAATTTTATTTTTAAGTGGTTTTTTAACAACCTTCTGTATCCTAGCTAGGTACAGTAGATCCTGAGTTCAAATCTTGCCTCAGATCCTTACTAGCTATGTGACCCTGGCCAAGTCACTTAACCCTGTTTGCCTCAGTTTCCTTACCTTTCAAATGAGATGCGGAAGGGGATGGCCAACCACTCCAGTACATTTGCCAAGAAAACCCCAAATGAGGTCATGAAGAAATGGATGTGACTGAAATAACCAGAAAATAGCCGAATCCTCATTGCTGTTTTTTTACTTTGATTTGCTCTTTTTCTCCCTACCTCAAAAATGACACCAATAAAGGCAAGTGAGAGTCATTATTTAGGTAGTAGCTTGTTTGCTCTCCCAGATGCATGAAGGTGGGAAATTTGACCTAGGGATGGTAGCCTTAATGGGGACGAAATTGGGGAACTGAGGTTAGAGATGCTAAAAAGGGGTTATACTGATTTGCTTTGCACAAAAATCTTTTAAAATACTGGAGTTTAAAGGGGAAATTACTTAGGTTGAGAATCCTGATTTTAAAGCATATTTTTTATTAAACCCTCACCTTCCGTCTTGGAGTCAATACTGTGTATTGGTTCCAAGGCAGAAGAGTGGTAAGGGCTAGGCAATGGGGGTCAAGTGACTTGCCCAGGGTCACACAGCTGGGAAGTGTCTGAGGCCAGAGTTGAACCCAGGACCTCCCATCTCTAGGCCTGACTCTCAATCCACTGAGTCACCCAGCTGCCCCCTAAAGCATCTTTCTTTAGGATCCTTGAGAGCAGTCATTCCAATCTTTGGTTTTGTTACTGCCTCAGAGGAGGCCCATAAGCCTGCGTTTTAATTTCCAAGTGCTTAAAAGAGTGAAAATGAGTTGACCCTAAAGAAGAGCTGTGAGAAGGCAGTTCCCTTGCCCTCTTCACAGAGGTGGGGGGCAATCAGTGCAGTGTGGAATGTAGCATGTATAATATTGGAAGACTTTTTAGCTATGATTTGCTAAATTGTTTTTGTTTTCCCCATTCTCTTTTGTTGTAAGGGATGACTCTCTGGGAGGAATGTGTTGGCAACTGCAGATGAAGTAAAAACAAAAGATATTTATTGAAAGTATCTGTGTATGTATTATCTTTTTAGGAGAACACAGTGTCCTGATAGCAAATAGCAACATGTTGGGAAGCAAGCCATTAGAGACTTGACTGAAACATAAAACTAACTGTCCACTTAATTTGTTGTTTTCAGGTCAAGATAGGGATCAACGTTATTGTTACAGTGAGAACATTAGTCAGGAGGTCTTTTTTCCTTCTTGAGTTTATGCTTATGCAATACCCAGAGGCTATAGCAGAAGTTAGAGAAATGGCTTCTATACTCCAAGAATGTATACCCTCGTTTGGGAAAACGAGGCTAGAGCAGGATCTGGGACTCGGGAAGACCCAGGTTCGTATCCTACTTCAGACACTCTTCACAAGTCACTAAAGTTCTCTAGGCCTGTTTCCAAAATGAAGGTCTCAGACCCAGTGAATTCCAAGGTTCAGCCCATTGTGGGATATGACAAAGGAAGGATAGCATTCTGAAGGAGGATAGTCATTCCCCTGGTGAGAAATAACCACAGGAAGGATTAATATCACATTGTCAGGAGCCAGAGGGAAGGCCAGTCTGTTTGGAAGAGGAGTTGGTAATTTGGGGGAATATGAAAGGTGGGGACTGATGAAGGAGGGCATTCAAGACCCAGCAGAGGGTCATGGAGGCATCATAAGCTTTTGTTATTTTTTCAAGCCCTTCTGTCTTGGGGCCAACTGGCTCCAAGGCAAAAGAGTGGTAAGGGCTAGGCAATGGGGGTTAAGTGACTTGTCCAGGGTCACCCAGCTGGGAAGTGTCTGAGGCCAGATTTGAACCCAGGACCTCCCATCTCTAGGCCTAACTCTCAAGCCACTGAGCCACCCAGCTGCCCCCTATTGCAAGTTTTAAAGAAAGGAAATAAAATGAAAAAAGTAGTTTAAAGAAGAAAGAGATCTTCTGGGATGATATGGAGCGGGGAGCGGAGTTCACTAAGAGACTTTGTAATAATTTATGGGGTAAGAGATAGGACCTGAACTTGTAATTTCACTGGCATAGGAATGTCCATTCAAATGAGTCGACCCCCTCTGTGAATACCTTTTCTGCAACAATTAGTCCGAGAGTGCTGGGAGCACTAAGAGATTAAATGACTTGTCAGGGTGAGTCTGAGGGAGGTCTTGAATTTGCATTGTCCTGACTTTGAGACTTGCTCTATTTGCTGCTGTATCCCAGTGCCTGGACCCTTTAAGTGACTCCCAAATAATAGGGGTCCGATGCGCTCCAAATTTCCATTTTGCTCTAAAATGTCATGTTTTTAGGGTTATTCCAGGCTTCCTTCAAATGCATAGGAAAGCATCCACAGGGGAACACAATTGGATGGGGCTGCGGGAGCGATGCAGTCACTCGTGTCATCTGGGATTTGTTTTATAGGCACAGTCTCAATGTTTTAAATGGTGCTTTTTTCACTACAGGACCCCTCGGTCTCAATGCATTGAGTCTCACTTTGAAAGACTCCAACAATGCCACTTGCCTGTATGCGCAATGGAAAATGAATTTCACAATAGAATATGAAACTGCAAACAACGGCCTAGTAAGTAAACCTTCTGTGAGTGAATGGGAATTGTTCTGGATGGCATCTGGTCCTGATCTTGTGGCTGTGCAAGCCACCCCCTTCTCTAAAAAGGTTCACACACCAATTGCCTGAACACCTAGTCTGTCCAATTGTTTTTCTATATACCTGAAGGCATTTGATTTTTGTGATTTTGTGCATTTTACTTCTCTAAGGTCCCGAATCGTTTGGATTTCTCAGAAGTGATGAAGGAAAAATGATGAATGAGATACTCGTTTCTAATTACTTAATCCTTTTATGAACACTTATAAATAATATTTAAAATTTTAGCCTTGCCTCATCTTCATCCTCCTTTCTTGGCTTCTCTTCTTTCATTGGTTGGTTGAGAATGTTCTTTCTCTTCCCCCCCCCCATCCCTCTCTTCTCATATTTGAACTAGGCCTATATTTTCATTGTATTTAGGGAATTCCCTCTCCCAGTCCAAAGAAACCCTTGCCATTCTCCTGAGAGAGGTGCTGACTTTGGGAGGGCCACACAGCCTAAGCCCCGTACCATGAAGCCTCTCAGAATCTCTCTGTACCAACTTATAGTCTGGTGGAGGCGGGGTGCCGTGAAGAGAGACAAAGGCAGATCTGTCTGCTAAGAGGAGTAAAATATGGAAGCCTCTGCACCCTCCTTCCTTTTTTTTTGGAAACGTAGCAGGCTAGGGAATGGAAAGCAGAGAGGGAGGGCAGGAGGGCCTTAATGTGAAACTCCAGACTCCAGACCTTGGAGAAATCTTTCAGATATGGTCATAATATGTTTCTCTCCCTCCCCTATCCCTTTTCACTTTGTATTTTAGAAAAATGTAACAATTCAGGTTCCCAGCAGCGCATCATTCAGCGGAAGTGATTGTGGGACTGAGGAGAATGTTCCCCAAATTGCAGTCCAGTTTGGATCAGGTTTCTTTTGGAGTGTGAACTTTACCAGAGCCATTTCTACTTATTTCATTGACTTCATCTCCTTTTCCTATGACACCAGCGATAATGCCACTTTTCCTGATGCCAAAGAAAAAGGTAACAGGCACCTAGAAACACCTTTCATTGTTTTGAGAAAAATTAGATGGGCTGGGTGGAGTGGTTCATGCTGGTAGTATTTTTTACTAAAACTTTAGCACCTGCATGATGTTGGATCAGATGTACGGGCCTTCTCTCCCCTTTTGCTGTGGGAAGACCTATCAGGCCACAATGAACGGACAGACACTTGTAGAGTGGCAATAACACTTGTGAGCTGTCCAGATTTGAACGACTTAGTCCTTAGAACTAAAAGAAGTTTCTGGTATCTGCAAGTCATGACTGTTTGAGACGTCGGCTATGGTCCATGGTTCAGCCAGATTTAGATGCAGGATGTAATGGTAGCATTAATAAAAATAGTTTGCACAAAAACTGAAACTACCTTTTCAATGAAGTGGAATGAGGCTCACTAGAGTACAGTGGGGGAAACTATTATCCATCATTATTATCCATTAGAGTCAGGAGAACTGAGTTCAAATCCTACTCCTGATCCTCATGACTTGTGTGACCCTGAACAAGTCGCTTCATCTCCCTGGGCCTCTGTAAAATGATGGCCTGTTGAGGTCCCTTCTCACTCTAGATCTCGGATCTCATGATTTGCTCTTACGTGTTTTGGGGGCAATATTTTCATTTTTCTAAGAAATGGCACATATTACATTTTGTTCACCATGATGGCCATCTGGAAGCAGCCTTTTGATTTTGACTTGCTAATGAATAATTCAGAGATGCCGCTAGTCTACAGAGCTACATTTCCTGAGATGTGGAAGTGAAGGATCCAAGTGTAAAGTCTGGAGGGTTTGACAAAGTAGACACTGAAAATCTTTTTGCTTTTAACATCCCTCTTACCTCGTAGGTGAAGAGTGTCAGGAAGCTAAGGTTTCTAAACCCCTAAAATGCCATATACTTTTTCAGCATCTGCTGTGTGGGTAGCGGGAGGAAGACTCCTGAGACACTTGTCTTTGTTCTTGAGTAGCTTAGCTGGCAAGAGTAAATTGACATGTAATTTCTGGAGAGAAAACAAGCCAGAGAGCAGTTAAATGCTCATCGTGATGGTACTCCCTAGAAGGATGATATGATGTCAACAAATGGAAGGGTGAGTGTGGCTTAGGGTTTCCCAGAAGAGAGAAAACAGACTGAGTGAAGGCATCTGTGAATATGGTGCATGTAAGAGGCTTACCTGACTGCAGTTGTAGAAGCAAGCTTGTATAGGTAGATGGGGCCCTTGTCATCGTGGGTAGAATACTGGGCCTGGAGTTAGGAAAACTGGAGATCAAATTTGGTTTCTTACACTAACAGCGTCACCCTGGGAAAGTCACTTCACTTCTGTTTCTCTCAGTTTCCTCATCTGTAAAATGGGGCTAATAACAACAGTTACCTCCCAGAGCTGTTGGGAGGTCCAAATGAGAGAATAAATGTAAAGGGCCTATCACAGAGCCTGGCACGTAGTAAATGCCAAAAATGTTCAGAAGGGTTTTCTCTATCTTTGTATGTGGGCGTATAGAAATGACACTCATATGATGCAACCATATTCTATAGTCCCATCTAGAATAGTCATCCTTTTTTATATGAAAATTTTATTTTTTCCAAATTACATGTAAAAACAATTTTAACTTTAATTTAAAAATTTTTGAATTCCAAATTCTCTCCTTCCTTCCCTCCTTTCCTCCTTTCCTCTCCCCCCTCCCTGAGATGCCAAGCAATTAGAAATAGATTATACAGGGGGAAGCTAGGTGGCTAGAGCTGGGAAATCAAATCTGGCCTTATACCCGCCCTAGCTGTGTGACCCTGGGCAAGTCACTTAATCCTGATTGCCTAGCCCTTAGGGCTCTTCTACCTTAGAACCCATTCTTAGCATTGATTCTAAAACAGAAGATAAGGATTTAAAAACAAACCAAATGGTCCTTTTCCCTTTTCTTTGGTCTCTTTGGGATACAGACCTAGTTATGGGACAGTAGAGCAGTGGTTCTTAGGATTCATGGACTCCTTCAGCAGTCAGTCTGGTGAAGGGTCCTTCCTCAGGAAAATGGTTTGTCAAATAATTGAAGGAAGTGCTAAATTTCATCTAAAAGTTAGTAAAAATAAAGATGATTTTTTTTCCTATCCAAGTTCCCAGACCCCTTGAAATCTTCAGCACAGACTAGGTTGCTACATCCCAATTTAAGAACCTGCAATCTAGAAAAAACTAAACATCTTGATACATAAGTATGATACCATTACACACCTTTTATTTTTTATTTTTATTTTTTTAAATCCTTCCCTTCTGTTTTAGAATCAATACTGGGTATTGGTTCCAAGGCAGAAGAGTGGTAAGGGCTAGGCAATGAGGGTCAACTTGCCCAGGGTAACACAGCTAGGAAGTGTCTGAGGTCAGATTTGAACCCAGGACTGCCTGTCTCTAGGCCTGGCTCACAATCCACTGAGCCACCCAGCTGCCCCCTGAGAGATTCCTTTTAGATCATTATGATCAATATTAGTTACACTCTGAAGGTAGAGAAAAAAATTTTTTAGATAACAGATTAAGAGGAACCTATCAGTAGTTATAGTAGTTAGAACATTGGATTATTGTTGTTGTTTTTTTTAAATGAAGGCCTAGTTTTAGATCCAATCTCAGACATTTAGTAGCTCTATGACTGTGCATTAAGTCACTAAATATATCTCAGGCTCTATTTTATGTTTTGCAAAATGGAGATAATCTGAACACCTACTTTACTTGATTATTGCCAAGATGGATTGCGATAAGTAACAAACTTTGCAAATAAAACACTCTCTAAATGTTAGTTTTTGGTTGTTAAAGTTAAACCTTTTTTAAGCAAGTTCGTGGATTCATCCTCAATCATTCTGATTTTCTTCATTTCTGAGTATTTGTTCTTGTTAACAGATATTCATTGATTTCAAAGGCATCGTAATAAAACAGAGATCTATGACTTGTGATGAGTCTTCAGACTAACGCATCTTCTTTTTTGTAGGAAAAATTTATACTGCTTTTGCAGTCAACGACATTGAGGTTCCGTTGGATCAACTCTTTAAATGTTGTAGCTTACTGATGACAAAAGAAGGAAACGTCATTCACTCCTATTGGGATGTCCTTGTACAAGCTTTTGTCCAGAAAAACACAATCAGCACAAAAGGTAAAATGTCCAGAGCATATTGTAGGATACTTTATAACTTAAGACTTTAGGAAGAGTTGTGATTTCAAAGCATTTCTTAAGGCCTTTTATCCTAGAGAGACAGTATATCTTGGTAGCTGGAGAGCTGATCCCAACCCGAGTTCCTGTCCTACTTCCAACAGTGAGTTAATCTCACAGTTCTTCAAGCATCTTTGACTAGAAGTTAGAGAAAAGAGCTGACCTGCCCTGATAGGAGTTTCCTTACCCAGGAATTCTCTGCTCCTAGTCTTTAGCCTTAACCTAGCTAAGTAGTACAGTGGATAAAGCACTGGGCTTGGAATCAGGAAGGCTCTTCATCATGAGTTCCATTCTAGCCTCAGACCCTTCCTAGCTGTGTGACCCTTGGCAAGTCACTCAATAACCCTGTTTGTCTCAGTTTCCTCATCTGTCAAATGATCTGGAGAAGGAAATGGCAAACCACTCTAATATCCCAACCAAGAAAACCCCAAATGGGGTCACGTTGATTTGGGGTTTAAGTCTCAATCTCCAACACAAAGAAGCATGACTGTGGCCAAGTCATTTATGCCCTATTTTATTAAACACTTAAAATTTTTCCCTCAGTACTCATTACCATGATTTTTGTGGTCCACAAAACTTACAGAGTATAGTTTGTGATGGGCCATAAAATAAAAACTTCATTACTTCTAGATCATGTTTTAGCCAAAGACTCAGGCAGATATCATTGGCCTTTTGGCACACTCCAAGGCTTTCTTGAACTCAGCTTTCTAAGTTCCAATATCTGTTTTTGTCATTGACTTAGTAGTTCCTGAAACTTCCCAATTTTCTCATTTACTTGTTCTGGATAATTCCCAGAATTAAATTCTGGCAATATCTTCCACTTGATAACTAATTTTTAGGCAAGTCTCTTCCCTTCCCTGGGCTTGAGTTTCCTTCTCTGTAAAATTAAATGGCCTCTTAGGTCCCTTCCAGCTCTATATTGAGAATATTCAAAATGGGCCTCATTTTCCTCATCTGTAAAATGAGGAGGTGGACTTGATGACCTCTGTTCCACGTCTATGATCCTAGAAGTCATTTGGTATCCTTTGGTAAGCAATGCTTTCTTTTTCCTGGCCTTCCGGGTGAACAAAACACTGAGGTGAATTCATCTTCTTTTTTTCCCTTCAGAGTATGTCTGTGGCAAAGATAGACTTCTGTCAACTGTATTGGCGACCACTTCTTCTCCTGTGCCTTTGCCCACTGCAAAACCCATCCCAAAAGAAAAACCCCATCCCGGAACCTATTCTGTCAAAAATGGGAGCTGTATTTGTCTCTTGGCCACCATGGGGCTGCAGCTGAATATCACCAAAAATAAGGTATGGTTGTTTCCCCTTATTGGCCTGACCTCTCTCCTCCTTAATGGTTCATTTTTTTAGAAATGTGATATAAAAGCAGATTGCTAAATTGTGGCTCCCAGGTCCAGAACAGCTTTTAAACAAATATTGGGGTTTGACTAGAACAGAAGTTCTTTTTTTTTATCATACTTTATTTTTTTAAATTTAAGTTAATTTATTTAGTCAATTTAGAACATTATTCCTTGGTTACAAGAATCATATTCTATCGCTCCCTCCCCTCCCTCCACCCTTCCCGCAGCCAATGCACAATTCTACTGGGTATTACACGTGTCCTTGATCAGAACCTATTTCCACATTGTTGATGTTTGCACTAGGATGTTCATTTAGAGTCTCCATCCCCAACCATATCCCCTTGACCCATGTGATCAAGCAGTTGTTTTTCTTCTGTGTTTCTACTCCCACAGTTTTTCCTCTGAATGTGGATAGTGGTTTTTCTCCTAGATTCCTCCAAGTTGCTCTAGATCACCGCATTGCCACTAATGGAGAAGTCCATTACATTAGATTGTGCCATAACGTATCAGTCTCTGTGTATAAGGTTCTCCTGGTTCTGCTCCTTTTGCTCTGCATCAATTCCCAGAGATCATTCCAGTCTCCATGGAATTCCTCCAGTTCATTATTCCTTTGAGCACAATAGTTTTCCATCACCAACATATACCACAGTTTGTTCAGCCATTCCCCAACTGAAGGGCATCCCCTCATTTTCCAATTTTCTGCCAACACAAAGAGCGCAGCTATGAATATTCTTGTACAAGTCTTTTTCCTTATTATCCCTTTGGGGTACAAACTCAGCATTGCTATGGCTGGATCAAAGGGCAGACAGTTTTTTAGCACCCTTTGGGCATAGTAGAACAGAAGTTCTTATCCTTTTTTGTTTTTTCATCCTGCAGTCCTTTGACAGTCTACAGAATCCCGTGGAGCCGTTTTCAGAATAACATTTTTAAATGCATATAGTGAAATATATGTAGTTTTACAAAGGAAACCCATTTTATTGAAATACAGTGATCCAAATATTAAAAACAAACCCACGCACATTGGCAGAGTCTAGGCAAATGCCATTTTGTTCGACCCAAAGTATCATCTGAGGCCTTAGTGTCTGTCTTCTTCCTTTCTCTGAAGGGTACTTCGCTTAAGAACCTTAACCCCAATACAACGGATTATGATGGTGTGTGTCTTAAGGAATCAGCTCTGCTTTGGTTGAATGATAGCAACCTGGGGTTTCTTGAACTTCTCTTTGCTATAGTAAGTAATGGTTTTACATTGACGTCCTGGTTCTTAATTGTTCAGTAAGCAAGTATTAAGTGCCTGCTGTTGCTGAGTGCTTTACTAGCTGCTGAGAATATAAAGCTAAAACCAAAACAATTCTGTTCTCTAAAAGTTTCTTTTTTACTAAGATTTTAACTTATTTCTCCTAATGTCTTTAGTCGGATCAATAACAGCTTTCCCTGTCAGTATTCTGGCTTTGTTCTTTATTGGTGAGCTCTAGTGCTATATACTTAAAGGATTTGTATCTGTCAGTGAAGTAACCTCATCCAGAGTCTATTCAATAACTTAGTATACCTATGGTCTTCCAGAACTTGTATTGTATTCTGGCTTGGCCTTCAAAAACCCATGGTCCCCTACATGCTACAGCCAAGAGGCATCCAAGAAGGCCTTTAGAGGGACTGTTCTGTTCCCAGCTCCTTCCCAAAATGTGATCTGTGGGAGCCTTTTAAAGAGCCGGAAGTGCCCAAAATATCCCAGCTGGCTTTTCAGATTGAGGTTAGTTTGTTAAATAGTCAGGAGTCAGGAACACTTAGATTCTAGTTCAAGTCCCATCTCCAACACATTACAAGCCTGACTGTGGCCAAATCACTTAACCTCTCACTCAGCTGTCTAAGACCTTAAGTGCCTGATGATTTGCCAAAGTACTCCCCAAGAGTTCCAGAAGTCAGATCCCAACAGCACCGAAACAGTCTAACGGGCCCAAATTGGTTCTTACTGGAGTTCATTTTACAGTGTTTTGCTCTGATCCAAACATAGGATGATGGTTGTTTGTAAACTAGTCTGAGAACTCTTCTGTTAGCCATTAAAACAAGAATTTGCTTTCTCTCCCTGTATTGAAATCTGTCCCCCTGTTATCCGGGTAACTTTGACTCCACAACTGTATTTGGAATGACTTGTTAAGTGGTCCTGGCCATACTGACAAACTTAAGTTATATAGGAGAGCTTTTCCAATTTCATGTATTCTCTTACATCAATTAAATTAAACATTTTGAAACTTACCTTTTAGTGTTGTTTTCTTACGATGTCTAGTTTTGTGTGTTGTTTTTTTAAAACACACGTAGAACTGTGCTCTGATGGGCTGGATGTATAAAAGCTCTATTTTGGGGAGTTTCTGTAACAAACAGGATGGTGTTAGTGCTCTATTGCAATGGGGTTTTTTGGGTGGATTTTTCCTTGATCTGTCCAATGTTACCATATGTTGAAGAGCACACATGGCTTCTTATAACTAGGAAAACAAAGTTTGATTACATTTTTGGTATTAAAAAAGTTTTTAAAACCATCCCCAAATAGTTTGATGCTCAAATCTAACTATTAAATAAAATTCCCTTTGAATAATGAAATCAGATTTTTTTAAAACCACCCTTATCAGCGGCACTGTGAGATCTGGTTGTTCCAGGGCAGGGTCTACACCACCTTCATGCTTGCTCATTTAGTCCCATAAAGGAAAGAATGGTGTCTGCTGTTGGTTTATTAAATCCTCTATTTACCCTATAATGCTAATTAGAATTATCTGAGGAATCCCAAGTGGGACCAAGGGCCATGTAATTGAAACCGTGGTGGGAAAAGGGGAAGGAAACCAGCAATGAAAAGGCTTTCATAGTTCTTGTTTAAAAACCCGTAACCATTTTTAGTATCAATTCTTTTTTTAAATTATTTTTAGAAAAAATTTTGACTATCTTTTCTTTTTTCTTAATTGCACGTAGAAACAATTTTTGACAATTGTTTTCGGACATTTTACAAATCAGATTCTCTCCCTCACTCCCTCCATCCATCTCTCCCCTACCTCCCCGAGGCAGTAAATGGTCTGTCATAGGTTCTTCCAGTGCTTTCATGCAATACCTATTTCCATATTGCCCATGCCATGACAGAAGGAAGACACATACCTTTAGTATCAGTTATAAGACAGAAGAGTGTTAAGGGCTATGCAATTGAGGTTAAGTGATTTGCCAAGGTCATATAGTTAGGAAGTGTCTCAGGCCAAATTTGATCCCAGATCCTCCAGACTCCGAGCCTGGCACTCCAGCCACCATGCCCCCCCTAGCTGCCCTTTTCATTCTTTTTTTTTGAGATCTCCCAGGAGTAACAGCTTGGTATAGTAGATAGAGAGCCAGGAAGACCTGATTCATACTGGTTGTATGACCCTAGGCAAGTCACCTAACCTCACAATGCCTTAGGCAACTCTGGAAGACTAGAAGACTAGGACCACTAAGCTGGGAATCTCTCAGGCCAATGAAACCACAGCCTCAAGCCCTAGTCCTATATTCAGTTGCTCCCATGGGGGAGGTAGGGTGGCGAGCTCACTCCATTGTCATATTTGTCTACCTCACCACACACTTCCACCCTGTGTTCAGTTTCTCTTTTTCTTAATGATGTTGCTCTGTGTCTGGCTTTCATCTGCTCTGTTACCTTGGGGCTCAGCCTGCCTTTTTTCCCTCTGGATGTTGAATTGTCTCTGTAGACAGTTGGGTGCTGCTCCTATGTGTTGTTTAACTGAAAGCTTTCTTCAAACAGAAAAATGGAAACCGGTTCTATCTGAAAGGGGTGAATGTCAGCTTGACTTTTGTAAACGGTTCTGGTAAGCCAAGCCGGGTCCTTAAGGAGGAGAGGGTGGGACCAGGGGAGAGAATAAACCAGGGTTCCTAGAAATTTGCCACTTGACTTTGGATTGTCTAGATCTGTATCTGTATTTAGCAAATGCCTAACTATTTCGAGTTCCTCTAGTGTTCTCCTCGAGACCAAACGCTAGCTTGTTGTTGGAAATGAAATTCCATTTCATGTTTGAATCTCTCCTAATTCAAGTTTATGGCTGGAACTCCTCTTAAGATAAGTATAGTATGGAGTCCCTTCAAAGTAAGGAAGGGAATAAGCATTTCTCGAGTACCTACCATGTGCCGGGCATTGTGCTAAGTGCTTTCTACAAAGACCATCTCATAATATAGCTAACAAGGAGCCAACATACTCGGGGAGACTAAAGGCTAAGGGGTGACAGGGGTGTCAGATTTTGAATCAGAGGACCTTAACCAGTAGCTTTAAATAGTGACTTACTACCCAAGTGACCTTAGACGAGGCCCTAAACTTTTCTAGGCCTCAGTTTTCCCTTCTCTAAAATGAGGGAATCGAACTAGATGGTCTCCGAGATGGTCTCCCCCTATAGCTCCAATGTCATTTCTGATTTTCAGCACTTTCCTCCTCTAGAAAATGGAGGGTTGGAAAAAATGACCTTTAGGAGCCCTCCCAGCCTTCATTCTCTATGATTCTAAGAATATTTAAGATAGTTAGTTAGCCAATTGCTATTATAAATAGTCAGTTATGAAAAGCAGTTCTCTGGGTCTCAAGCCAGTGCACCTGAGTACCTAGAATCTTCCATGAGTGCAAAGTTGACATTTAAAGAAATAACTCATCTTTATCTCTCTTTAAAGATTTCGTTGCCGTGAATAACAACCTTAACTGTTGGGATGCCCCAATAGGAAGCTCTTACATGTGCATCAAAGAGGATTCTATTCCAGTTTCTGACACATTTCAAATAAATACTTTTGATCTAAGGGTGCAGCCTTTCAATGTGGTGGAAGGAAAGTATTCTACAGGTAAGAATAACCCGGATTTTATTCTTATTTTCTTCTATGAACTCATTATCACAGAAGGCATGAATGGAGCAGCTCAACAGAGAAGGGGCCTCAGGCGTGCCTTTGTACACCTGTGCGCAGTCTGGATGGCAGATGAGACTGAAATCTGCACTCTCTTTCCTCACACTAAGTTAATCAAACTGTCACAAGAATTCAAGAGCAGCCAAATACAAAGAAGAAAACATATTTTTAAAAGTGAGAGCAGCTTTAGCAAACTGAGTTAATGAGCTAGACCACAAGTCGGGGAACTTTGCAGTCTGTTTTTGAATGGCCTTTGAACTAAGAATGGTTTTTACATTTTTAAATGAAGTTTTATTGTATTTAAAAATGTAAAAACAAAACAGGCAATAGATTGGATTTGGTCCTAGTCCATAGTTTGCCGACCCCTGGTATAGACCACCCCTTCCCCACTTTTTAGGACAATTTTTAATACATGATGGAAATATGACAACTGAGGCCAAGAGATAGGAATAGCTCAAATTTCCCTTTATCCTGACCAGTTGGTTGAGAGTAAATTGGTATAGTCTTGGCTCAACAAAGCTCAGGATTTGAAATGATGTGTGCCAGCACAGACATGGACTTTGGAGAATGTCCCCAGTAGTGAACAGCACAGTGTTATGTAGACTGATCCTGAAAGCGATGCCAACTTTTTCGACATTTTAACAAAAAAAGTAACTTTAATGGCATTGGTGGATAATTCACTCTTGCAAATTCTAAATCATGCACATGTCTCCTTTGGTTCTGACTACTTCATTTTGTTTTGCAACTGGGGATAAATGGACCATATCCGTTATTGTTGTCTACATACTTCCCTGAGTTCAATCCAATCCATAAGCCTTAGAGCATATTGTAAATAAAACTAGCTATGTTTTATGAACCATCTAAATGATTTGGTAGTGGTGTTGACTTTCTAATTCAGTTCCACTCTCGGAAAATTAAGTTTTTCACATCACTGCACCTGAATGTTTAGGGCATAATTCCTACTTCTGAAATTAATGGGGGGTTTTCCTGTCAATCCTTCAGTTATTTTGATTCTTTAAGAACTTGATTTTGGGTACCTTTTTCTGATCCTGTATTATTAACCTTGTTTTTGGTCTCAGATTTCAGTTGTGGAGTTGAGAGTCTATTCACATATTCCTCAGTTATTTGTAATAGAAATGAGCTACGCTTTCTTCTAATTTGAAATTTTGGCCTCATGCGAACAAATGTTAAAAATATTCATCCAGAATATATGACCTGTTAAACTTTGATAATGTAATATGTTAAGCCATTCATGAAAATAGGTTTTTGCCCACAGGTGCCTATGCTTGGTTAAGTAGGGCAAGCTAGAGGAATTGGGGCAGAAGATGGGGGACCATGGATTGGTCATAGATGTGTGGTAGAACACAGACCTAGATTTGGAGCCAGAAGACTTGAGTGTGAATGTCATCTCCATTACTTACTATCTGTGTGATCTGCAGCAAATCACTTGCCTTCCCCGGGGCTTGAGTTTCCTTCTCTGCAAAAGGAGGCAGTCAAAGGCTAGCTCTCTTTTGAGGTCCCTTACATCTATAGCTCTGTAATCCTATGTGTGACCTCCTACATGGGCCTCAGTTGCCTCATCTGTAATATGAGAGGATTGAACTAAATGGCTTCTTAGGTGCCATCTACCTTTGGTCTAGGAGCCTGGGTTATCTAGAACTTTTTATCTATGACTCTGAAATTGGGAAGGAAGAGCCCTCCTTTTTTGACTCTTGGGTATTCGTAGTCTGTCCCTCAGCTGTTTATTTCTGTGGGGAGGGCAAGGCCCAACAGCCTAAGCTCTTCTAGCCCAGCATTGCTGGCAATTTTCAGGCCTGATCCCAAGCAAACAGCCAAGGGATGTGACTCCCATCAGTGAGTTGGTAGGAGGTACCACTTTCTTCATCTCTTCTGGAGTAACCAAGTCATTCAACCCCAGGGCAAAAAGGACCCGGCCTGCCTTGGCACACCCATGTCTCCCTGCTTGGTAGTAGACATTCACCCTTCCATCGAGCTTCCATTCTGGTTCTGTGGTCTCCATGCACTTCCAATAAAGCAACAGTCGCGAGGGGTGGGGGTTGAGCCCGCATGTGCCAACTTTGATCTCTCAGAAAGTTGATATTCAAAAATTGTCTTTTTAAAACTCAATGAAAACATTTTTAAGATCACTCTAATGAGTTGCTGACAAATGAACAGTTTTGTTTATATTTATTGTTTGTCACACACTTTTTCTGTCTACAGCCCAGGAGTGCTCACAGGATGATGACAGCATTCTAATACCAGTTATAGTTGGTTCCGGGCTTGCGGGCTTGATTCTCATTATAGTGGTTGCTTACCTAATTGGCAGAAGAAAAACCTATGCCGGATATCAGACCTTGTAAAATGAAACACTGTTTACATTACAGGATGATGAAGCAAGTGCAAGTTCCCAAATTAAACACCCTTCCGTTAAGATACCCTTAAGAGCGATTGAAACAAAGAACAACAGTAACAAAAACCAAAAGAAAATGCATGATCATGTGGCTTTACTTTCCCAACTAAGAAACGAACCCATTGGATCTTTGTTCTTCATCCAAAAATAGGGAGAGAGAAAAGAAAGAGAGAAGCATCAAAAGGATCAAAGATCTGATTTTTGTATTATTGGTATTATGTCAATGTTTGAGCTTTATACTTCTATGATTAGAGATAAGGAAAATGTTTACTAGTAAAAGGAATTCCCTATGTTTAGCGAGCTCTGGGACGTCTTTTCTCTCCCCTCTCTTGTCCACCGAATTTGTACTTGCTTCTGTATTTTGTTGATGACCTGTGAAGATTAACTTACGCTGCCTTTGCTAATTCTCTCTGTCTTGATCTTTGAAATATTCGTGAATGGATTTGGCCAGTGCCTAGAATGATCGCCTTCTTAGCACTGGAATGTTTTCTTGAAAAAGAAACCCATTTCGAATGTGTTTGTTTACTGTGGCTGTAATAACTAGAGGTACAGAAATGCTTCATTTTCTCTTCTTCCTGTCCTCTCTCCCTCCCTCCTGCTCACTTCCCACTTCTCCCTTTATTACTGTGGTTTCTTTTTTTTATCTTTTGTCTTAAACAAACTAACTACTGGGTTGTGTTGAAAGTGCCAAATTCCAACTTAGTCCTTTCAGTCCTATCGTCTTGGTACTCATTAGTACTCTCCGGACCAGAGATTTCTATCTACAATCATAAAATTAACACAGGTTCTTTTTTGGCTGTCGTAGTTTCCTTGCTGGTATTGGGTTGAAAAGGGGAAGGTCCGTTTGATTGATTAGCTTGGCATCTAGATATCAGAGTGCCCTTACCTTTCAGATGTATGTGTAGCATCTTATGTGGGGCCCCAGTGTCACTGTTCCCTTGGAGGAGCGCCTGTCCCAAAAGATGCTCTCATCTCTGTTTCTGAGCTGGCATGATTTGTTGCTTGACCTTTTGGATCTTTAACTATCTCCCCCATCTCCCTCTCCTACATTTAAATGATTCAGTGCTCATCAGAACTTGATTTGTGGTTGATTCTGATGGCAGAGTCCATTTGATCTATTTTGGACCCACTTGTGTGCCCTGTGATGAGATGTGCCAATTGTCTACTCCTGGGCAGGACCTAATATTTGTGAGGAATGAGTTGGGGTGGGATACATGGTCTGAGGTAGAGCGAAACACTGGAACTTGACAGGGGCAAAGAGCACACAAGTTGGTGGCCAAAATAGAGCATGCTTTTTACTTGTTTTTCAGAGAGGAAGGAAGACATTCTGATGATGCGATAGGCCACCACTCTAATGTAGATTTGTTATTTTTATTTTTTGCAGTCCAGTCATCATCAGTGATACTGGCGGGGACTTAAATGTCACAGATCTTGACTGCACTATATATGCAG
Organism: Monodelphis domestica; assembly: GCF_027887165.1. Lineage (NCBI taxonomy): Eukaryota > Metazoa > Chordata > Mammalia > Didelphimorphia > Didelphidae > Monodelphis > Monodelphis domestica. The sequence goes on from NC_077235.1 coordinate 61,569,241, forward strand.
GATGTCCCAAAAGTCTCTGTGCAGTTTTAAGGTATTTGAAACTGCACAGACTTTTGGGTCCCTCTGTATATGGAGAGAGAGTGGGAAGAAATTGAGGGATTTGAGATTGAGAGACAGAGAGACAGAAACTAAGGGATTTCCCCAGACACCTACCCAGTAGTAGTCCCTCCATGCCCAGTCTAGCTCTAACAAGCCACTTGAAGTGATGGCTCTTTTCTTCCTCAACGTTGGCTTAGTTGGCTCTTTCACCCAGCTGGTACCGAATTGGCTCGATACTTAGTTTAGGACTGTACGGAACTGCAGCTTCATGGGTTTAAACACTTTTTAAAGATAAAATATAAACTTAGTTACAAAGAGTGCAGATTACTATTTTCTTTATTGGTCAGCATGAAAAGACATCTGAAAGTCCTGTCGGGAGTTCTTACTCTACAATCCTGTTTAAATATTGTTGGCACAATAAGGATAGACAATGCACAAAAGACTTTGGATCTTCATTTCCAAACTGAAGCTTTTATAGATTAGAAGCACAGGAGCAAGACATTGGACTCCCCAGCTGAAGCAATGTTTAGATCTCCGCATTATATCCCTGCTTTGCATTTTTAAAATACCTCTAATTACTACTGTCTTGTAGAAGGGCTGACTGCCATCTCATTGACTTTCTTCTTCTATGTGAATCGGTTCAAATGTAGTTATTTCAGCTGTTCTTCTGTGGAGCCGTGTCCTTGGCACCTTGTCCCATCTGAGCTTGAACTGAACGCCAAACTTGAGTGTAGTCCATACCTTCGTGGTAATTAACCAGGACTTAAAAGAAGGTTTATGAGAGAAAAAACTGGTCCGTGTCGATATTTTTTCATATGGGCTTTGCTTAGACCACTCTCAATTTAATCCACATATTGCTTTGAAAAGTAAAAGCAACTTAGTCACATTTTTATAATGGTTCAATCCGAGGTTTCTCTTTCTAAAGGAGAAACTTGAATTCCTTCTTGGCTGAAGTAAGATCAAATTATTCTCTCGCTGATGCCTACTTTCTTCTCATCCTCCCTTCCCTTTTCCTGCTTTCTTCATGTTATAGTGAGTTGCTAGATGAATGAAGTTTCTATATTCCTTATCCTGATGGATAAAGTTATACAGCAGGAGAATTTATTGGTGTCAAGGTTGTCAGGTCCAGATGGGGGGGGGGGTAGGACATAGGGTACCTTGGTTCATTAGCATTGAATTTTTTTTTCTTTGGAAGTTAGGGTGTAAAGCATGTACAACGGAAACACTGCTGGATTTAAAGTCTAAAGAGCTAGGTTCAAATCTTGGCTGTACCACTTGTTAGTGGTGTGTCCTTGGGCAAGTCACTTAAATTCCCTGGGCCTCAATTTCCTCCTCTGTCAAAGGAAGAGGATTGGACTAGATGACCTCTATAGTCCCTTTCAGCTCTAATTCTATGATCCTCAGTTTCTGAGCCCCATCACCCCATGAACCTTTCCCAAACCAAGGTGGGCGGCTAATCCTTGTCTTCACTTTCTCTTCTACCACTTGGACTTATCAAAAGCCATAGGTTCTTTTGAGGGTTAGTTGTGATGATTTATAACGGTACAAATGGCAAACTGTTTCTCTTCAAGTACGCAGAGCTTGTCTGCACCTTTGACCAAAAGTAGCTCTTCTGCTTTTACATCTCCTTTCTTTTACTTCTCAGGTTGATCATGGTCTATTGATGTCTAGGGAGAACTGCTTGTTCTGAAGCCCAGGGTAGGTCAGAACCATGAAAGTTCTTCGTAAGTGGTCTTTATTTCCATATTATACATAACATTGTCATTTACTTCTCAGTTCTTTTGAAAAGAATTAAGCCTTCTAAGTTTGAGATGCAAAAGTTATCTCATTTGATTGTTAGAGACATTTTCTTCGTGACTCAATCAATTGCATTTTCTCCATTTTGCTATAGCCAAGCCTTTTGTGAAGAGCTGATCGGCCTGACTCCTGACTGCACCAAATAGGTGTTTGCTGTGAATAAATCACTTGCCCCTCTTAGGTCCTCAGTTTTCTCTTCTGTAAAATGAGAAGGTGGACTGGACAGTGATCTCTTTGGTCCCCCTTCCAGCTCTGGGTCTTGGATTTTCCTTTTGCTTTGTGGGATGCTTAATTTTCATTGAAGTGTGATCCAAGCATTCTCAGCTCCAAACAGGCTGAGCTATTTAGTGACTCACCCTTTGTCTTCTATCATGATGCAATAGGAAAAGGCAGCATCTTTAATCAATCTCCTGCTTACTGTTTTACAGAGCCAGCGTATTTCAGTATTTCATTTTTCTCTAAGAAGGCCATTTCAGAACTTCTACTTCATTTGTCACAAACTGTCTATATCCATCAATAAAAACGTTTTCTTCTTGGGCATCAGGAAAGAACTGAGCCGGTGTCAGATTATTTTTTTCCATGCCAAGCAGCAGGACAGATGTCCTGAGAACGGGCCAATAATGTTGCGAATTATAGTTATCACACCAAAATGTTATTCTTCATGCAAGATTCTCAGGGATAGCTTGATATCAGAGATGGGTATGTAAGTGGGTAGAGGAAATTTTTGGAGTTGTAACAAATCTGAACCAGAACAGTTTCTTCTTCCTGGACCAGTAGTTTTACATCACAGCAGTCACATTGAACGCTTGACTTCAAAGCATCCTTTAATTTTGTAGCATTTTAGGAGCAACAATTGGAAGAATCTAGTTCAAACTTATGCTTAAATCTCAGCTGCAAAGCTTTTTCTTCTGCCTTGCCTACTAGCCTAGCAGGTGTGTTTTAACAATATCCAGCTCACCTTTGCCCTGTAACTTTGCTTTGGGGAAATGGAGAGATCCGTATTGCTTTTGTGATTTGTGAATTAATCCCAAAGTAAATTTTTTGTCTTCTTTTCAGCATTAGGGGATGCTAAGCCCTCAGCTGGTGGCGGGTCATCGAGAGACTTTCAGAATGAAATTAACATTGATTTAGGTTGCTTTCTTGTTAAAATAATGGCCTTTCCTTTGCTTTTAGAACTGCTGAAGTCAATTTGAATTATGTGCAATACAATATTGGGTTCTAATAAAACCTTTTCCCCGAAGTCAAGAGCTTCCCAAACTTAGTTTTTTCTTCTAGTCAAGAGCATTTGAAATAGCCCAGAAAGTTCTTTCTTGATGCTTTGTTGCCTGAATTGCCTTTTTGATCTAGTTTATTTGTTTATGGCTTTTAGATGAAAATGAAATTGCTGATATTGGTAGTTATGAGTAAAATAGCTAATTCTGGAGGAAGGCTAATATGGATCGGCACTTAATTTTGCCAGCAAAACAGAAGAACTCAGATTGTGTCACGGCTCAGGTTTGCCACTTCATGACAAGAGAACGATGTATAGGCAGATGTTAGCAAGCAGCTGAGTAAGAATTTGAGTCAGAGAAGGAGTGGAGAAGATGAAGTGCTCAGCAGCTCTTCACTGATTTGGCACCCTTAGTTTGTCTGTAACAGATGAAAAGGGAGGCAATTTTCAATTAAGACACCTGATTCCTAGGAATGCAATAGCTGATGCCTTTGCTCGGCCAGTTGCCTCTAGTTTTATTGACAATTCGAACGAGCATTCTTATTTATTTCTAAAATAAAAGCAAATTAGAAATAGCAGATTAGAAGGTAGGTGGAAGGGTTGTTCGAAACAAACGAACTGAAGGCAAGAAAACTGACAGTTGATAATCTAATAGGGAAGAAGACAGGAATTCCCACTGCACAGTAGTTAGAGGCCATTTAGTGTATGGTAGCCCTGTAGACCTCAGTGTCTCTTTGGGCATCACCATTACAGCCCAGGATGATGCTTGTTCACAATAAAAGCTCACTCTCTCCCCCCACCCAGAAAGGTTTTGTTACCTTCCATTTTTCCTTTACTAAGGCAGGGAAGAGTAGAAATGTATGACTTTATTTTTAAAAGAAGACTTGCTGCTTATAGGCCTTGTTTCAGTTATTGGAGAAAATTCACTTCCCTGAAACGATTCATTCCAGAATGATGCCAGGTAAATGAGGTGTAACTGATGTAAAAAAACAAGCCCAAGAACAGATGATAAAACACTTTTCTCAAGAGAGAAGCAGGGAGGGGAATGTTGCCATGTCTGTGTTACTTACAAAAATAAAGTGGGGGCAGAGCAGGGTCCTATATTTAAACTGTTTTTATAAGAAGAAAAACAAAAGCAAAAACCACCCCACAAACGAAAAGAAATCAGTGATTTCTATTTTTAAAATTAAAGCAAAATTGAATATTCTGACATGATTTGACAACTTTTCGCTCAATTTTGATTTTGATTGGTTTTCAGTTCTTTTTTTTCTCTCCAACTTCCCCTTTTTCCCTAGCTGAAGACTGCCGTGCAGACCATGACCGCTTCGTTGTACCGATAGCAGTGGGAACATCCTTGGGAGGATTAGTTATACTGGTGCTTTTGGTTTATGTTATTGGTCACAGATGCCAGAGTGTCAGATATGAGCAAGTTTAGCGCCTGGATTGGCCCTGTCCTAATTTAGTGGTGTTTTTGCCATATTATTGAGAGTGATTTTTAAGTTGAAGCTTAAGTGATTTTTAGTTGAAGCTATCTTTTGGGAGAACAGCAGACCCAACATTTTAAGAAGGAATATTTCTAATGCGATTGCAAATCAGAATTATGCTTTCACTGGCCCTTGGATAGAAGCTTCAGTTCAAGAGCTTGTCCACACCCGATGCTGAAATGACTACTTCTACAATCTTAGTCAAGCTTCTATCAGAAGTTCAAGTGCCTTAAAACTATTCTAGACATGGGCATCATTTGAATAAAATATGTACTTGTGTAAAAATGAAATGATAGGCTTGTTTACTTAGCAGTATTTCCATGTATTGATGTTTAAGCTCTTTGTGATTAAAGCTTTATTGCTGTGCTTTCTATATCCTCTTCATTATGATAAATATTGATGATCTGGCACAAGTGCCCATCAGATATGATCAACCTTTGGTTTTCCATTGAATAAATAAGAGATGGTGGTCCTAGGACCAGCTGGCATCCCGAGGAATACAGGACCATTATGCTGACTGCCTTTGTCTAACAGAGACAGCTGTGAGGAACTGGGGGGTGGGGCTGGGTGGCACGAGGTGGCAGAAAACCAAACTTGGACTTGGAGGCCTGCTTTTTACTAGTGATATGACCTAGGAAAGTCTCTTAACTACTCCAAGCCTCTGTTTCCCCTTTCAAAATGAGGATAATTGTACTGTCTGCCTCAACTAAAATGAAAAGACTTTGGAAAACTTGGGACCCTAAAGAAATGTCAACTTAGATTATTCTAGCTTAATGAGAAGACACATTAGATGAAGTTAGCCTTGCCATCTTGTCCAGGTAGAATCGTACCCAGGTGGCAGAGCAAAGCATGAGAACAGTCTTTCTTAATGAGTTGGCTTCTCTGGGATACCCTGATTCTCTTTTTTTAGTACTGCAAACTGGAATAGAGCAGACATGTTTTGCCATCAGTTGGGGTTTTTTTTTGTAGTTTTTGCCTTTGCCTAATTAGTATTAGTAGGCATACTCAAGGCAAGCAATAGGGCCTAACATGCACAGTTTAGGCCATAGCTGGATTTACGTCTTCAAGTTTGGGCTAGAAAATGTTCAGAGAGGGACAACCAGGTGGAGGGCCTTGAGTTCATGCCATAAAAAGATATATGGAAGGATTTAGATGTATTTAATCTGCAGAAGTGATGAGAGTTGTTTTCAAGAATTTGAAAAACCATCTTGGGGAAGAGGGATTCGATTTACTGCTTGGAATCAAGGAGCAAAAGACCCAGGAGCAGGGAGGGGAAGCCACCAAGAGTCAAAATTAGACTTTGTGTTAGGGCAAGCTTCCTAATGGGATTGTCCAAAAATGGATGGAATAGGTTATCTTAGCCAGGGATATGTTGCGGTCCAGCCTCTGGAAGTGTTCCTATAAGACAGGAAGCCCACATACTTGTCAGGTATTGAGTGGTAGGGTATTCATTTTGGGGTATGGTATGGTATGGTTGAGATGGCTGCCGAGGTCTTTTCTAATCTTGGCATTCTGTGATAATTATATTTCTTTCCAATTACTTGGGTGATGCCCAGTGGATTAAAATTTGTTCAGGTTATTTGCTCTCCTAGGATACCAATAAACTTCTAAAGGGAGACCCTCTCCCTGTTGTCCCTAAACCTAGCAGCCATACTCTAGCTGCTTCAAGATATGAGATATAGAAAGGATGGGGTATTGGCAGGATATAGCTAAAAACTCCTGATGCTAAAAATGGGCTGGAAAATGGCCCTTCCTCATTAAGTTTCTCTGAATGCAAGAAGCAGCACAGGATGATGGGAAGACCATTGAACTAGGGAGCAGCTGAGAAATTTGGCCCACTGTACATGTAGTGTGACCATGGGCAAGTGCTTTCCTTCCTCTGGGACTTTACTGTTTGTCCTATAAAAAGAAGGGGGAGAGGGTTTGGACCATAAGAATTTTCTCATCTGAAGAGAGTAGATATATGTTAGATAAGCAACATTTTGTTGACTTAGGAAGAGACCAATCGAAACTTCATTTGCCATTTTATGAACATCTATTTTAATTTAGTAAGTGGAAAGACATTTGCTCATTTTCAGAACATCATAGTCATTTTTATCTTTTTTTCATGTAGTTTTCTACCTAAGCAGCAAAGAATTCTGTACAATTTTACTAATTGATTATTGGTTCAGCATCTCATTTGGTCTTCCCCAGAGAAGGGCAGAAAGTGCTAAAACTCCTTTTAATAATTTATTGAGAATCACCCTGGAAACCCAAAGAGAGGCCCTTAGCAGCTGCCTTTTTAATTAAAATGCAAGTGGAGGTGATGAATATAAAATAGCCAGGAGGAAAGTGGCAAGTGATTGGCCGAGGAAAATCACCTCATGTGCCCGTGATTTTTCTTAGTTTTGTTATTGGTCTTTGGGTGAAGCTTAGTTTAATTCAACAAGCATTTATATTTTGTTTAAATTTTCGCAAAAGAAACCTATTATATCGGAGTATGGTTATTAGTTGAAAAAAAAGACAAAAAACCAAGTTCACTGATGCTGTGTTAAAGGCCCTTGGCCTAGACCCTAAGTCGCTCCCAGGGATCTCAGGGGCCATCTAGTTCAGCCCTTTGATGAAAGGGATGGGGCAACAGAGGTCATTCAGTCCCCCTCCTGAACCTCCTTTATATCCTCTGTGACATGACAGTTTAGAACATGAACGTCTTTCAACAAGCATTTAATAAAGTGCCTACTCAGTGCTGAGCCCTATTGAGAATCACAAACGTTAAGAACTAGGAGCCAGGAAAAGGGAAACTGCAAAGAGGCAAATTTTGGCTTTGTAGCCAGTAAAACTTCCTAATGGTTGAGGCTGTCCCAGAGTGGAATGAGTTGTCTAGAGTAGTACGGTACAACTCTCTGGAGGCCTTCCTTCACGGTTGTCAGGGATTTGCTGGAAGGGTGGAGGTTAAGAATCACTCCAAGAAGGTGGCCTACTAATTTAAACTTTTACATGACAACTGGACACCTTGTCCTACCCATAATGGGTACAGTGGTCACTACTGAGTCCTACTGTGTCTGATGGCTTTGTGTAATGGTCGTGCTCTGGGGCCTTGTTGCAACTCGGTCCTTATCTCTCAGGACACATTTCAGTAACTAAGTCACTGTCGGGTTCAAAAAAGAGCCTGCTGAAGTCTATTCTGTTCCTCTTATGACATTTATTGAATGGTTCCTACACAAAAGATCTCTGCTCCAAATTGGCCAAACAACGCAACTCTCTCAAGGATTTAAATTCAAAATAGCTACATTATATAGCTTTGAAAGTTTGTGAATTGATTTACATATGTTACTGTGAGATATCCCATTTTATAGGTGAGGAAACTGAGGCATGGGGAGGTTAAATAATTTGCCCAAGATTATGCAGCTATTAGATTTGAGGCAGGTTTTGAACTCATATCTTCCTGATTTGATGTCTAGCACACGCTGCTCCCATTACCAGAGTGCTTTATAAGAAAGGAAGAAAATGAGGAAGGTCTCACTTTTGGCTGGTAAGAATTATGGCAGACTTCAGAGAGGAAGTGTTTCCTGAGTTAAGCATTGAAGGAAAAAAGATTTTCAGCAGCTAGAAATGGGGATATGCCCTATTAGCGTATGAGGAATATGAGATAGGGCAGGACAGATTCAAGAAAAGACTAGTAGTCATGGGATGCTAGATCTAGTTTTAAGGGATCTCAGGCATTTATTGCTCACAGATGAGAAAACTGAGGCACAGAGAAGTTGCTTAAGTGACTTGCTCAGGGTCACACAACTAGAAATTAACTGAGACTGGATCTGAACTTGGGTCTTCTTGACTCCAAATTTGGGCCATCTCAATTCCATACATCACTGCTGAATTTGGCTAAGATGTAAAAAACAAGAGGGGAAGTGGCATAAAGTAAGGCTTAGAAGGCAAATTTATGCCAGGTTGTGGAGGTCCTTTGGTGCCCCAATGAGGAGTGTAAAATCAACCAAGAGAGTGATCAGTTCACCCAATATCCAATTGGTCAAAACCAGTCACAGTGACAGTACTTGTTTAAATAAATCCATCTTGTCTTTTCCAAGTTTCTCTCTTCCAGGAGCTCTTATTTTGAATCCCCGTGTTGTCCCTGTGTTGTATTTTGGTGGGGGGCCATAGTGGGTAAGGAAATGGAGTGTAGGTAATGAGGCTCTTCTCCAGGGTCTATCGATGGAAACCGGCTGGCCAGGAGTGAGCGAAGCAATTGGAATCAACCTTTCTTCCTAGTCAAGACTTGGGTGTTAATGTAGCTTTAGAAGAGCTGCTTGGGTTGTGTGTTATTTGGTGGGGGTGGGGGAGGGCAGGGAGGGCAGGAATTCAGAAGATGGGGTACTGGCGGGCAGAACACCCAGGTTGGAGACTAGATGAATAGGGACAAGTGGAATGGCCAGATCTGAAAAAAAGAGAAAGATGGCAAGGCCATTCAAGACAAATGGCGGCCTATTTGCTCCTGGCTTAATTGCTCAAATGCTTAGGTTCTTTACTAATACCCTTTCCCTGCTTTCTGTTTGTTCTTTCTCAACAGCCCAAGAATGCTTTGCTGACTCTGACCTGAACTTTCTTATTCCAATCGCAGTGGGTGTGGCCCTTGGCTTCCTTATAATTCTTGTTTTTATCTCCTATATAATTGGAAGAAGGAAAAGCCACACTGGCTATCAGTCTGTGTAATCACTTCATCCTTCATTGGCTTCCATTTCTAACCAACCGAAGTAATGTGTTTGCTAAGTGGTGTAGTAGTTTGTTGTGGTTGTTGTGGTGGTTGTGGTGGTTGTTTTTTAGTCAAAATGTCTTCCCTCCTGTATGAGTGAGCCTTGGCTTCTTTCTGATCAAGATGGAATGTAATTACATGTAGAAGGAAAAGTTTGCTACCTAAAACACCATTTTTCTGTGGATCTTATGGCTAGATGTATTGTCCAATGTTACAGAGCCCGAACCATCCATGCATGACTCTCTTGTCCAGGGGCCTGGACCAATCTAAAGGCCTCCAGCCAACATGGTGGGGGCCTTCTGGCTCTCAACATTCGGCAACACCATCACTTAGCCCTCGTTCTCTCTGTATACTCATCCCACCTCCTTTTGCAGTCCACCATCTCTTTTGTGTTTTCTTTTACCCAGCTTCGTGCATGTAATTCGTCATTCACAATGCGCTGCGGCCCATTTATGCCCACAGTGTGTCTGTCTCTCCATTCCCCTTTGATTGACCCTCAGTTCTGATTCCTTAGAGACTGGTTGATGCCATGCTTCACTGATAGTGCAGTATTAAGTAAGAAGATGGGCTTTCATTTCAGACAGAAGCTCGGAGTCATCGAAATCTGGCACAATCTCTCAAATATGATCCTTGGGCTTAAATGTAAAGTTAAACTCGTCAATCACTCAGTTTCTCAGCAGGCATTTTATTAAGCACCTACTATGTGCCAGGCAATGGTGCTAGGCTAGTGACGCAAAGAAAAGCAAACAAACAGGTCCCTGCTCTCAAGAAACTCACATTCCAATGAATCATTAAGTGTAGAAGGACCTTCAAGGTCCTTGAAAGTCAACCTTTTTGTCTTACAGATAAGGGCACTTAAGCTCCAGAGAGGAAATGAGCTAGTGTGGTATGGTGTAAATAGGGCTGGATTTGGAGTCAAGGGAGGTGGGTTCAAATCTGGCCTCAGACTCTCACTAGCTGTGTGTACTTGAACCAAATCCCTTAACTTTTCTAAGCCTTGCTTTCCACTATGTGTAAAATGAGGGAGTTGTATTTGATGATCCCTTAAATCTTACTACTTTTCCTGATACTCTTTGACACTGCCCTCTACCCAACGAGCAGGAATACCATTACAGAATTAAGTTATGGCAGGAAAGAAATAGAATCTTGTCAGTTTCATTGGCGTCGGACTTTCAGTGTGGTTCAGGACCCTGATTCCCTCCGCACTCTCAAGAAGATCATTGCTATTTTCCCACTAATGGAACCTTGGCCACTTTATTAGGACCGATAGCAAAAGTCTGGCTAGTTCCTTCTTTACTACCATCTGTTGGCTCTTTATTAGTTGTCTTTTTAACTAATATATTGATTTATTATTACATTCTGATGAAGAAAATTGTGCCCTGTTGAATATATAATAAAAGCATGGCCTCACACTTGACTGCTGGACAATACAATGAGTAAAAAATGACTTTTCCCATTTTTTTTTCGGTGTTCCTTTTTGGAAAGGAACAGTTTCTTTTCCGGGAACACCAACTTATGCAGAAAGCCAACAATTTATCTAGTGACATATGTGTATAGAATTCTATATGTCCAAATAGTTGTTTCATTCAGGGCTCCCCCCCCCCCTGTGCATTTTGGTTTCTTTTCTCTAAGCAGCTAGTGCTAGTTCCAGGGATGGCACGTGTGCTGTACTGCCCTCGTTCAGGATCTGGGACTGTCCTGGGAATTTGGTTCGCCTGATAGATAACCCTGCAGTAACGCAGTGGGCTACAGCCTTGGGGGTAAGGACCCTGGAAGCCCCATATTTGCTTTACTAATAGATTATTGCCTTATCCCTATCCATTTCCCTTGCCTTCTCATCACAATGGGCCTATGATTTCACTCCTGCTATTGGTGTAGAGCATACTCCTTTCACATCTTGGACTGTGCAGCTCTTGTCTATATCTTCCCATAAATCCTCAACCACATGTAAATCTGTGGAGCTTTCGATGCTTTTTTTAAATGTACTCTCCATTCCAGTGAAACTGGCACAAGATTTCATTTCCCACCTCCAAGCTTTTGCATCTGCTGTCCCCTGTGTCTAGAATGTCCTGCCTCCTCACCTTCACCTCTTGAAATCCCAAGCTTCTTTCTAAGCACAACTCAGGTGCTACCTGAAGCCTTTCCTGATACCCCCAGTTGTTAGCACTCATTCCTTCCTAAATAAACCTTGTATATACTTTGTATTTATCTGTGTCTATGTTATCTCCTCCCAGTAGAATGTATGCTCTTTGGGGGCAGGGACTGTTTGTTGTCTTTGTATCCCCAGTGCTTAGCACAGTACCTGGCACACTGTAGGTGCTTAATAAATGTTGAATTGAATGACACCACATTGAATTGTTTTCTCTCTCTGGGCCTCAGTTTCCATATTCTGTAAAATGATGGAGGTGGACCACATGACCTTCAAGGATCCTTCCCGATTTAAATCAGTGCTAGAAGATTTGCTTTGCCTGTCTATCAGTACCACAAAAAAGGATTTTCATTTTGCCAAGAGACCTCTCTGGGGGTTACTCAAAGACCAATAAATGCTCCAAAGAGAACTACACTGGACTTTCCCTTGGTTTAAAGACAGAATTTACCCTTAGCCTTTCTTTGAGTTTAAAGCTGCCTCTGCTCACTGTGTGGAGTTACTGTTTTATTTCTTATTTGTCACCTCACCATTAATCGGGTCCAAAAACATTTGTCAACTAGAGAGATTATCGAAACACTAACCAGCACAGAATTTCTTGGGCATCTGCTCCTGGCTTGGCTTTCATGCCCTTGAAAGGCCTACTTCCCAACTTGCTTAATTATATCTGTTTTAGGATTGATTTCAACATCTGGCCTGACCACAGGACATCTTAAGAGTTTTACCCTCTGAAGCCTCTGTTTGAGAATGTTACCATTGTGGATGACATTAAGGGCTTGGGTGAACACGATAGCCCCATTTCAGTAAATATATGTGACACGCGCACCCTAGAAACCAGATTAATGAAATCATCTTTTGACCTTGATAAGATTTTAATTTTTAAAAATATATTTGTAGACCCTGGGCAAGTCACTTAACCCCCATTGCCTAGCCCTCACCACTCTTCTGCCTTGGAACCAATACACGGTATAGATTCCAAGATGGAAGGTGAGGATTTAAAAAAAATTATATATATATATATTTGTATGAGGGCAGTTGGGTGGCTTAGTGGATTGAGAGCCAGGCCTAGAGACAGGACGTCCTGGGTTTGAATTTGGCCTCAGACACTTCCTAGCTGGGGGACCCTGGGCAAGTCCCTTAACCCCCATTGCCTGGCCCTCACCACTCTTCTGCCTTGGAACCAATACACAGTATAGATTCCAAGATGGAAGGTGAGGATTTAAAAAAAATTATATATATATATATATATATATATATATATATATATATTTGTATGAGGGCAGTTGGGTGGCTTAGTGGATTGAGAGCCAGGCCTAGAGACAGGATGTCCTGGGTTCGAATTTGGCCTCAGACACTTCCTAGCTGGGGGACCCTGGGCAAGTCACTTGACCCCCATTGCCTGGCCCTCACCACTCTTCTGCCTTGGAGCCAATACACAGTAGTAATTCTACAATGGAAGGTAAGGGTTTAAATATATATATATATATTTGTATGAATATCATATTGTTTGTTTTCTCAGTAGCCAGGGGACAGAATGGAGGGAAAGCGGGAATTAGGAACTCAAAATTTATTTAATTTATTTTTTTAAACCCTTACTTTCTCTTTTAGTAACAACTCTAAGACAGAAGGGCAAGGATTAGGCAACTAGGGTTAAGTGACTTGCCCAGGGTCACACAGTGAGGAAGTTTCTGAAGCCAGGTTTGAACCTAGGTCCTCCCAGCTTCAGGCATAGCACTCTTTCCACTGTGTAACCTAGCTACCTTGGATCTCAAAATTTTACAATTAATGTAAAAAATTTTTAATGTATTGATGCTTTGTTTTCACATCCTTTTGTTCTTATACTAGTCATTTCTAGATAGACCCTCCCTTCCTCCTCCTCTAACCCAAATCCAGTGTCTCTTGTAACTGACATTATATGGCACATTCAAAACTCATAGCCCTCCATTTCTCCATTGAAAGGAGGAAAATTCTGCTTTTTGTTTTTACATGACAGTCATTTGGGGATATATTTCCCACCTCACCCCACTAAACCCATACACTGAGCCTTCTTCTGTAATAAAGAAAAATGGTCACCTAAAACCGACGGATACAGAGACAATATTCTGACGGAGTATGTAACATACTGCACCCATAATCTCCCACTTCTCCAATGAGAGAAAGGTACCTTTCTTCATTTCTTCCCTTGAGCCAAGATTTTACCTTGACAAATGAAGCCAATTATAAAAAATAAAAAAGAGAAAAAGTCATACTTGGAAAATGATGATAGCCATATCTCAAAATATTGGATTTTATTTAGAAATTGTGACCGTTTAAGAGGCCCAGAACAGGGGTTCTCTGTTGTGTATTTTGGCTTCATTTCATGTTGGGGTTTTTTTTAACTCTTACCTTTTATCTTAGAATCAATACAGAAGAGTGGTAAGGGCTAGGCAATGGGGGTGAAGTGACTTGCCCAGGGTTGCCCCACTAGGAAGTGTCTGAGGCCAGATTTGAACCCAGGACCTCCCATCTCTAGGCCTGGCTCTCAATCCACAGAGCTACCTTGCTGTCCCCTTGGCTTCATTTTAGCTAGAAACTGGACAGACAGGGTAGCTTTCTCTTTGAATCATAACTCACTAAATAGTACTGAACCAGAAAAGGATGGAAACTTGAGGATTTTCTTACCTTTGCTCCCATCTTTTTTTTAAAACCCTTACCTTCCATCTTGGAATACTGTGTATTGGTTCCAAGGCAGAAGAGTGGTAAGGGCTAAGCAATGGGGGTCAAGTGACTTGCCCAGGGTCACACAGCTGGGGAAGTGTCTGAGGCCAGATTTGAACCCAAGACCTCCCATCTCTAGGCCTGGCTCTCAATTCACTGAGCCACCCAGCTGCCCCCTTTGCTCCCATCTATAGACTAGAAGTTTTGAAAAATACTCAGTTTTGATGCCAGGTGACAGAATACTAAATCAGAAGAATTATCAATGGTCTTGCAGTCAGCCTTGGTTGGAGGGACTCCTGGCATCTGCTGCTACTGAAATGTTTGGATCCATGATTCTTCCTGCTAAATTTAACCAAAATATACTATAGTCAGGCTGTTTGATTGGCTGGAAGTGGCTCGAGCAGACAAAAGCTCCATGCTTTCCGTGAGTAGCAATTGGGTCCATCATCAGGTCATTTTGTGTTTATTCCGTGGTCCCATCTTAGCTCAGTGGATCTAACCTAAGTTGGGTGAATTCATGGAGCCTTGCTTAGCAACCCCAACCCATGGCTTATCCTTAGGGAGAGACAGTTCAGAGCCGTAGTCCATACCAGGAGGCCCACATTGTTGTGGAAATACCAGGCATAGTCTAGACATAGAAACACAAAGTGAAACTTGACTAGGCCAACTCTTTTGGACCAGTGTGCTTTCAGGGCTTCTAGTCTTCACAGAGGCTCATGAATGGCATTGTTTCAATTCATTCAGCTCGGAGCAAGGTTGAGGACATGAGGTGGCGCTCTGTTCTATTGTGACGATAATCGCCTCCCCCCAAAATGCTTACATACAGATGGAACAACACAAGGCTGTCCAGATCACTAACTAGTTACGTGAGGGAGAAGAATAATGTGAAGTCATTCATCGTTTTCTATTTTGGAGTCTCATTAAAGATGAAGGGGCTCATGGAGAATGGCAGCCCTTGAAGAGACTCAAACAACTTTGAGATACTAAAGGGTGTGCCCAACTGGAAATCAGGAGAGGGTTTTTTCTTGCCCTGACTTTTAGTCATCTCCATACGGTACTGCAGAACCCATCTCCTGTACTGTCATACTTCCAGCCAACCTGAAGTTCCTGCTTGGCTTCTTTGAAGAGTTAGGAGGACATTTTGCTGGACAAGGGTGAGGGATGCTTAAGTTCTTTGGCTTCTTAAGAAGCCAACATCAGGGGGCAGCTGGGTGGCTCAGTAGATTGAGAGCCAGACCTAGAAACGGGGGTCCTAGGATCCAATCTGGCCTTGGACTCTTCCTAGCTGTGTGACCCTGGGCAAGTCACTTAACTCCCATTGCCTAGCCCTTACCACTGTTCTGCCTTAGAACCAATACCCAGTAAGGGTTTAAAGAAGGTAAGGGTTTAAAAAAACTACTCTGAACCTAGGACCATTTATATATATATATATATATATATATATATATATATATATATATATATATATAATAAGTATATATATTTTTAATATATATTAAATATATATTTAAATGGTCCTAGGTTTTATATATATATATATATGTTATCAAACACCAAAAAAATAAGCATTTTCATATTACAAAGGAGAACAGAGAATTGTACAATATGCTTTTCCTTTAAAATACATAATTAATCCAACATAAAGCTCTCCAAGTTGTGGTGCTTGTCTGTATCCTGAATTTCCTCTACTTTTCCGTGTGTTTTTTAAATGTTCTTTTCTTTCTTTTGGCACCTCTGTCTCTTTGTGGAACCATCCTGCAGCTACAAGATATTCTTGTGTGCGTTGGACACCTGAAAGGGAATATGGGTGGAAGGGTTAAAGATTAAGGTAGGAGGGACATAAAGAGAGAAAAAAGACACCGAAACACAGGAGTCATCAGCATCACGCTCAACTTGTCAGCCCTGATGGTCAGGGAGACAGTGTCTGACTGACCATGAATGAGGAAGCTGATCACTGATCTGCTTATTAAGGATAGTTACCTAAGGTGGGGGGTAGCAGGATGTCCATCACCCATTCGGTACATCAAAAGTTTTAACAGTTTAATAACAAAGCCAAAAGAACAGATGATAACAGTGTCGCCAGGTATCTGGGCCAAGACTCTTCTCCTTTCCAGAAGACTGGCACCACTCTTATCTTAGGAATGCATGTGTGGATCTTTGATATTCCAAAGGACCCTGTGAGCTTACACGCAAGAGATAACAGCAGACTTTTGGCTTTTAAGATCAACCAAATTTAACC
This sequence comes from Monodelphis domestica, assembly GCF_027887165.1. Classification (NCBI taxonomy): domain Eukaryota; kingdom Metazoa; phylum Chordata; class Mammalia; order Didelphimorphia; family Didelphidae; genus Monodelphis; species Monodelphis domestica. Next base: position 61,585,579 of record NC_077235.1, read on the forward strand.
CCATCCAAATTTAAGGACTGAGCCATCAATCATGTGACATATTAGAAACATATCCATAAGTGGTCCATGAGCACTTTGCTCATTAGAGTCAGCTTTGGAATCCATCTTTAATACCTTCATGATTCGTTCATACCTGGAATCCTTCACTGTGTTTCTCTGTCCCCCCCTTCTCTGTCTTTCCGTCGAAAAAAGGAAGAAATCCTTGAAACAAATATGCATGGTCAAGCAAGCAAATTTCCATACTGGCCGTGGCTGAAAATGTATATTTTACTGTGTATCTGGAGTCCATCGTCTGTCCGTCTGTCTGTCAGAAGGCACATTTGTTTCATCATTTGCTCTCTCGGGTCACTGCGTTGACCAGATCTGTTAAGTCATTGCTTTAGAGTGTTGTTAGAGTAGAAATTGTTCTCCCTGTTCTGCTCACTTCATACCACATGAGTTCATACAAGTCTACTGAGGATGATTTCTGAGCACGTGGTATTGGACATTTTAAGAAATTAAATGGCCTTCTCCTTGGCCCTAAGCTGCTCTCTCCATCTTGAAGTGTAGTACAGCTGGAGCACTCAGGGAACTAACTAGATTGTTGGCTTCAAGCCTCAGTCAGTATCTTGGCCTTCACTCCAACGCCTGGGGCCCTTTTAAAGCGTTTTCTGTAAATATCTAGAAATACCTTTGAAGTCCCTGAAGACACACTGTTCACAACTTTAGAACTCTCCATACATCCTCAAGCTGTTTCATTGCACAAAAGTAAACCTTTATGGCTAATTATAGGACTTATAGTCAAGTGCTTTGAAGTTTGCTGTTTCTAAGTGCCCAAAAGAAATACAAAGCATCCCAGGGATCCAGAGATGGGAGAGATCCTGTATGTTTGGGAAAGAGATCAGAAGCTTGATGAGATGGCCCTTGCTCTCTTAATGTGGGAGAGGAGGGCATCTCAGGCAGAGCAAATAGCTCAAGCAAAGGGGAAGAGGTGGGAATTGCACAGAATGCAGTTCAGGAATCAAAAGTAGCCAGTTTGGCTGGGATGTAGAATCTGTGTGATGGAGCAATGTTGGCTGCAGAGCCCAGAGGGTCCTGAACCACCAGGTTTGGGAGTTTGAACCTAATATGGGGCCCCCATAGAGGTCTTTGATGAGGGTAAGGACTTAATCAGACCTGTGCTTTTATGATATTAATCTGGATGGATTGCAGTCAAGAGATCCCAGAGGGAGGGAGACCAGTCAGGAAGCTGCCAAGCCCCTGCATGGCATAGTGGAGAGGGAACTGTACTTAGAGTCAGGAAGACCTAGGTTCAAATCCTACCTCAGGCACTTCTTACTCATTATGCCATTGGACAAATCACTCAATCTATCTATGTCTGTTTCCTCATCCACAAAACAAGGGAATTGGCTTCTATGGTTCCTCCCAGTTCAAGATCAATGATTCTACTGCAATAATAGTCCAAAAGATGGACCCATCTCACTTAACTTCTTTAGAGACTTAATTTCTTCAACTGTAGTATTGGGGGAAGGAAGTACCTACCTCTGCCTACCTCACAGAGCTGTTGTGAGGATCAAGTTTGAAGATGGAGGGGAAAGCTTTGAAAAGGAAAAACACAATGGTCCAAGTGAGAATTAGTGAGGACCCGAGAGTTGGAATGGAACGAGGGGGACAGAGGAACAGAGGGGGCAGAAGACAGAGGGGCAGAATCAACTGAGCTGGACAACCACTTGGCTGAGGGAGGGAGGAGAGGACTCAAAGATGCCTCCTACTTTGCATCTAGGTGACCACGTGAATTATGGTGGGGCTGCCCTCCAAAATGGGGAGTTGGAGAGGAAGGTGGACTGGCCAAAGGAGGAAGAGTAATTTGGGTTTGGAGAGGCCCAAAGGGCAGTGGAAAAAGCTGGATTCAAACTTGTCAGACAATCACTATAGATGTGATCGTGTTGGAATTGCTGGAATCACTCTGGGAGAGTGGACAGATGGCAGAGAGGGAAGCAGACAGCGACACCATGAGCTTGAGCGATGCCAACATTTAGTAGGAAGGAGGAGAAAGGTAAGAATTAGTAGGTGTTACAGAAGGAAGAATTCTGATTTGGTGGGGGGAGGCAGGGTACTTTTTAAAATCCCTCTGAGCCATTTCAGTGCAGTCATGGTGCTGCCACTCAGTGGTAGGAAGTGAAAGTAGCAAGAGTAGAGTCATGAAGTCTGACACTTCAGGGAAAGGGAGAGGTATCTAGAAGTACAGCAGTGGGAGCAGGAGAGGCCTCTGGGGCTCCAAAGGGCTCCTATTTACAGCCTGAGAGGCTTACTTGGGAGTTTCATTTGGTGGTTCCTTATTGTCACCAAGGACAGCAGAGGGGGTGGCGTTGGCGGGGAGCCTTGGCCTAAGCAGCCATTCTCTATCTTCTTGCATGGATTGGGCCCTTGACAGCACTGACTGCTCACCTTGTTATGATAGGCCTTACTGATCACGTTATTATAAAGGGAAATGGCACAGGCTTACTAGAGATAACCACATGCTGCCCATCAACTGAGAATGGCTGGAAAAACGGGGATGCCAGTGCAACGGATTGTATTTGCATCGTAAGATATGGAACAAACTCCTCAAAAACTCAGAGAAAATGGGCAAATTGACACGAACGGTTGCAGAGCAAAATCAGCACACATCCAAGAAGAGCACTGACAGTGACTCCAACAGTGGGAACGAGAGGCGCTCTGGAAGCAAGGGGCAAGGAGAGGAATCTGGACAAGAGATCATTCACTTTGTCACAAAGCGGGCCTAGAACCTAGGTCTTCTTGGTTCTAAAGCCAGTGCGCTCTCACTCTCTGCCTCTCTGTAGAATTGTCTTGTGATGCGGATGAAAAAAAAGGCTCATTAATTTTTATTCATGTAATTCTACTTGAAGGCTATGTGACTTCCAGCGTGAGGAAATCATTTCCGAATGCAGGTTGCAGCCCTTCTCCCCATTAGCAGCCTATTGCCTGAGTTGTTGAGGCCAGAAAAATGTATTGCCTGCCACTTAATCTGTGGCACACCCCTTCCCCCCCCCCCCAGGATATGGTGCCATAATAAGGTATCCAGAAAGGACCTCTGTGGAGAAGGGTGTGCACGCAGGTAACAGCCAGCCAGCCAGCCAGCCCCCAATCCTGCTGCCCCAGCAGGGGCCAGAAATCTGTTGAGTACAGTATTAGCAGCAGTGGTCCCCTTCTCTGCTCTGCCCTCCTAGCTCCGGTGTCCTCTGAAGGGCCACTCATCAGTTCCCCCTAAGGCAGGGCTCTCAGTGCCCTCCCAGCACCAGGGCCAGAGCTGGGGATTTGAAAACAACATGAAGAAGGCCTTGGTCTCAGAGAACGGAAAAGCTTCCTTTTGGGGGCCCAAGTGGCCTGGCTCGACACCCAAGCCACGGGGGAACGTTGGACCGTCATTCCCTGGAGAAAGCGCGGAGGAAAAGGGCAACGTTCCGAGAAAGCCCCCACCCTCACGTCTGGGCCCTCCTGAACATCCGGGTCCTCGGAGACAACATGGCGAAAATCTTTTAAGCGGCAGTGAGAATTCGGGAGTCTGAAGGAATCATACCTCCCTCTGCTGGAAGGAAGGTTTGCCTGGCTCTCGCAGGCCCTCCAGTGGATGTTGTAAGCCATTTCTGGTGTGGAAAAAGCAAGACAGCTGAAAAGAGGGCTTTGAGGCCAGAGGGGAGAAGGCCTCCTTTCATGGGATCTCAGAGCCGGAAGGAAGCTAAACTGGCAAGCCTCAGCTCGCATCCCGGCTTCCGCAGGAGGCCTCTCGGGCTCTCTTACTTAATGCTTCCGAGGGAAGCCTCGGAGATGGCCTCTCCTTCTCTCCCCATTAGAATGGGAACCATTGAGGGCAGGGACCATTGTTTCTAGCTTTCTTCCTCAGTATCCTCAGTGCAGATTAAGCTCATGGAAAGTGCTTAACAAATGTTTGTTGTCTGACTGAATGAGTCCAGGCTGTACCAGAACACAACATGGCCAACAAGTGCTCTTCCAGACTGGGTTTAGACGCTCCCAGTGGGGCTGCCCATTCCATTCCAGTTGTCTTTTGGTTTTCCTTTCCCCTTCTCCTCTCCCCATCTCCTGGAGGCTGGATGTGAGGCAGCCCCTCACAGGCTAATATGGCTGTTGATCAGCACATAAGTTCTGACCTGGACCACTTCACCCCTCCATAGGCAGCCTGATTGACTCTCCCTTTCAGGAGCTCACCATATGGGTGCTGGGCTGAGCTCTCCTGGAGTCTCAAATTCTTGATCTTAAGCAATCTGGTAACCTCAGCCTCTTTGGTAGCTGCAGACCAGCACCCATACACCCAGCAGGAAGTTATTCTTTGTCTCCAGCCTAAATCTTTGGCTTCCATATCCATAGTTCCTATTTCTGCCCCCTCAGATGGAGTTTTGCACACTATGAGAAGCCTCCAGGGCCATTTTCTGCCAAACCACTAGCAACTGGACAAATCGTCTCCACGTTAGAACACTAGCACCGAAGTCAGAGGATATGGGTTCATATGGTTCCCCTGCCTCTTATTACTTGTAAGGACTTTGGGCAAATTACTTAATGCTCTTCTTCCCCACCCCATTGCCACACCTCAATTTGTTCAACTGCAAAATGGTTTTTGAGGTTCCCTCCAACTCTAGATCTCTGATTCTCTGGTCCTATTTATGGATATAGACTAATTTCTTCCTCTCCTTAGGCTTCAGTTTCCTTATGTGTAAATTGAGAGGTTTAGACTAGATGGCCCCTGAGGTCCCTTCTGGCCTATATCTAGGATCCTTTGATCTTTGCTTCCCCTACCCTTCTGCCTTGATTTTCTACATTCTGTAGACATCACACACATGTTCTTACATCCTTTTCAACTAACAAAACATATCGAACTCTGAACATTAAAATATATCTTGGGGGAATTCTTCTCTTTCTCCATCCCCTACTCCCACAACACTCAGATGCAGGCAGACCTTCTCTCTGCTCCAATGGCAATCCAGTTCTGAGCATGACATTTAGGAAGGACATTGGTAAGCTGGAGCAGATCCAGAGAAGAGCAGTCAGGATGGTGTGTCAGGTGAATATAGCCATCCCATGACCATTGAGGCAAAGTGGACTCCCTACACACACATCTAGATAGTTAGATGGGTACGAGAATCAACAAAATTTTTGCTGTTACTGAATAATAGGATGTGAGCTCCATTGAAAAGAAGCAATGCTCCTATATGGAAAAATGATAACTGTAAATCTTAAAAATTGTTTTCATTATCATAATAGAAGAAATATACATAGGCAGAGGTTATGGTATTAAGCTGTCTAGGAGGATATGCAAAAAATGGGGGAAAAGAGGATTGTACTAAGAGAAATGTAAAGGAAGACGTAAAATGGGGTAAATTGTATCATATAAAGAGTTGTCTGGGTGAGGGGAAAATACTATTACAAGAAGGGGAGATTGGAGAGGTGACAGGTAATACTTAAACATTACTTTCATTGGAATCATTTCAATGAGGGAAGAAGAGCCAGATTTATTGGGGTATAGAATCCTATCTTACCCAATAGAGAATTAGAAGGAGAATAAGGAAGGGGTGTGTGTAGTAATATAAGGAAGGGAAAAGTTGGGAGGTGATTAAAAGACCCTAAAGATAAGTAGGAGGGGAATAAGAAGAGGTGCTAGGAAGGGGAATAAAATAAGGGAGGGGGGAAAAGGGACTGATTAAAAGCAAAACACTGGTATGGAGGAGAAGAGCAAAAGGAGAAAGGGCAGGATTAAAAGAGGAAATCAAAATGATGGGGAATACACAGATGGTAATCATAATTGTGAATGTGAATGGGATGAATTCATCCATAAAATGGAAGCAGATAGCAGTGTGGATTAAAAACCGAAATTTTACTATATGTTGTTTACAAGAAACACACACACAAGACAGGTAGACACACACGGGGTAAAGGTAAGAGGCTGGAGCCAAATCTATTGGGCTGCAACTGAGACAAAGAAGGCAGGAGTTGCAATTGTGATCTCTGACAAAGCTAAAGCAAAAATATATCTGATTAAAAGAGATAAGGAAGGTAATTACATCCTGATAAAAGTCAATATAGACAATGAAGAAATATCAGTACTCAACATGTATGCACCAAATGATATAGCATCCAGATTTTTAAAGGAGAAACTATTGTAGCTTAAGGAAGAAATAGATAGTAAAACTATACTAGTAGAGGACCTCAAGCTTCCCCTATCAGATCTAGATAAATCAAGCCAAAAATAAGAAAGAAGAGAAGTGAATGAAATTTTAGAAAAATTAGAGTTAATAGATATCTGGAGAAAAGCAAATAGGGATAAAAAGGAATATACCTTCTTTTCAGCATCACATGGCAATTATACAAAGATTAACCATGTACTAGGGCATAAAAAACCTCTCAAACAAATGAAGAAAAGCAGAAATAATAAATGCAACTTTTTCAGATCATAATACAATAAAAATTATAATTAGTAAGGGTCCATGGAGGGGCAAATTAAAAATCAATTGGAAATTAAATAATCTAATTCTCCAAAACTGGTGGGTTAAAGAACAAATCATAGAAATAATTATTGATTTCATTGAAGAGAATGACAATGAGGAGACAACATAAAATCTGTGGAATACAGCCAAAGCAGTACTCAGGGGAAAAGTTATATCCCTGAGTTCATATATAAATAAAAAAGAGAAAGAGGAGATCAATAAATTGGGCATACAACCAAAAACACTAGAAAAAGAACAAATTAAAAATCCTCAGATAAAGACCAGATTGGAAATCCTAAAAATTAAAGGAGAAATTAGTGAAATTGAAAGTAAAAAAGACTATTGAACTAATAAATAAGACTAGGAGCTGGCATTTTTTAATGTTTTTATTTTATTTTTAGATTTAAACTGTTAGTTTCCATTTGTATCTTTTTTTAAAAAAATCTTTATTTAATTAATTTAGGATATTTTCCCATGGTTACATGATTCATTTTCTTTCCCTCCTCCCTTCCATAGCCAACAAACAATTCAACTGGGTTTTACATGTATCATTGACCAAGACCTATTCCCATATTATTAATATTTGCACTAGGGTGTTTGTTTAGAGTCTATCCCCATCGAACCATGTGATCAAGCAAATGTTTTTCTTCTGTGTTTCTACTCCCACAGTTCTTTTTAAAAAACAAATGAAATAGATAAAGTATTGGTTAATCTAATTTTTAAAAAGAAAGAAGAGATTCAAATTAATAGTACCATGAATGAAAAGGGTGATTTCACCTCTAATGAAGAAGAAATTAAGGCAATTATTATGATCTACGTTGCCCAATTACATGATAAATATGTCAATCTATATGAAATGGAAAAAAATTTACAAAAATATAAATTGCCTAGATTAACAAAAGAGGAAATAGTATACTTAAATAACCCCATCTCAGAGAAAGAAATTGAACAAGCCATCAAGGAGCTCCCTAAGAAAAAATCTCCAGGGCCAGTGAATTCTATCAAACATTTAAAGAACAACTAATCCCAGTAGTCTGTAAACTATGTGATAAAATAAGCAAAGGAGTCTTACCAAATTGTTTTTATGACACAGATATGGTACTGATTCCCAAGCCATGAAGACCAAAAGCAGAGAAAAAAACTATATGCCAATCTCCTTAATGAACATAGATGCAAAAAATCTTAAATAAAATACTAGCAAAGAGACTACAGCAAGTTGCCACAAGGATTATTCACTCTGACCAGGTGGGATTTATACCAGGAATTCAAGACTGATTCAATATTAGAAAAACCATCCATATAGTTGACCATATCAACAACCAAACCAAAATAAATCACATGACTATCTCAATAGATGCAGAAAAAGCCTTTGACAAAATACAACAACCGTTCCTATTGAAAACACTAGAAAGTATAGGAATAGAATGGCCATTCATCAGCAAGTATCATCTGCAATGGGGATAAGTTAGAAGCCTTCCCAATAAGATCAGGAGTGAAGCAAGGATGCCCATTATCACTACTACTATTTAATATTGTACTAGAAACACTAGCAGTAGCAATTAGAGAAGAAAAAGAAATTGAAGGGATCAAAGTAGGCAAGGAGGAGACAAAGTTATCACTCTTTACAGATGATATGATGCTATATACTTAGAGAATCTGAGAAAATAAACTAAAAGGCTAGTGGAAATAATAACTTTAGCAAAGTTGCAGGGTACAAAATAAATCCACATAAATCATCACCATTTCTATATATTTCCAACAAAACTCAGCAGCAAGAGTTAGAGAAGCTCTACAAACTACAAAACAGTTTTCACACAAATAAAAGATCTAAACAATTGGAAAAACATTAATTGCTCATGGGTACGATGAACTAATATAATACAAATGACAATACTTCCTAAATTAATTTACTTATTTGGTGTCATACCTATCAAACTACCAAAAACTATTTTATAGAATTAGAAAAAATTACAAAAGATCAAGACTATCAAGGGTACTAATGAAAAAAATGTGATGGATGGGGGCCTAGCAGTACCAGATCTTAAACTGTACTACAAAGCAGTGGTCATCAAAACAATATGGTACTGGCTAAGAGACAGATAAATGACATCAGCAAACTAGTGTCCAATAAACCCAAAGATCCCAGCTTTGGGGATAAGAACCCACTATTTGACAAAAACTGCTGGAGAAATTTGAAAACAGTATGGCAAAAATTAGATTTAGATGGACATCTCACACCCTATACCAAGATAAATTCAAAATATGTAAATGACTTAAATATAAAGAGTGATGTTATAAGTAAATTAAGTGAACATTGAATAGTATGCCTGGGGGAAAGAGAATTTAAGACCAAGCAAGAGATAGGGAATATTACAAGATGTAAAATGAATAATTTTGATTATATTAAATTTAAAAAGTTTTATACAAACAAAACCAATGCGATCAAAATTAAAAGGGGAACAATAAACTCAGAAAAATATTTTATATCAAAACTCTCTGACAAAGATCTAATTTCCCAAATATATAAAGAACTAAGCCAAATGTACAAGAAATCAAGCCATTTCCCAATTGACAAATGGTCAAGGGACATGAATAGGCAGTTTTCAGGTAAAGAAATCAAAACTATCAATAATCACATGAAGTGTTCTAAATCCCTCCTGATTAGAGAAATGCAAATCAAAACAACTTTGAGGTACCGCCTCACACCTAGCACATTGGCCAATATGACAGTAAAGGAAAGTAATAAATGTTGGAGGGGATGTGGCAAAATTGGTATACTAAGACATTATTGGTGGAGTTGTGAACTGATCCAACCATTCTGGAAGGCAATTTGGAATTATGCCCAAAGGGTGCTAAAAGACTGTCTGCCCTTTGATCCAGCCATACCACTGCTGGGTTTATACCCCAAAGAGATCATAGGCTTGTACAAGAATATTTATAGCTGCACTCTGTGGTGGCATAAAACTAGAAGATGAGGGGATGCCCTTTGATTGGGAATGGCTAAACAAATTATGGTATCTCTTGGTGATGGAATGTTAGTAGTCTCTTGGTAACTGAGGATGACGATTGTCTTTGTGTGTTTTCATCTATGATAGATGAGTGTGCACTAAGACACTTTTGCGTGAAGGAGATTTAAGTGGAAAAGTCGATGCACAGAGACAGCCCCCCTCTCTCGGAGTTGGAAGCCTGGGTCCAGTGGCATGAAAAGTCATTACACCTGGAGACTTCCTCATGGCCATGTTGTCTTTTGTGCTCCAACACGCCCTAAGCACTCCACAGGGCTTTGCTGCATCACCCTCTCAGCCTTTGAACCTTCTGATGGAATACTATTGTGCTAAAAGAAATAATGAACTGGAGGACATTTCTGAGGAACTTAGAAAGAACGCTCTCCACATTCAGAGAAAGAACTATGGGAGTAGACACTCAGAAGAAAACCAGCTGCCTGATCACATGGTTTGAAGGGGATATGACTGGGGATGTAGACTCTAAATGATCACCCCAGTGCAAATATCAATAATATGGAAATAGTTCTTGATCAATGACACATGTAAAACCCAGTGGAATTGCTCATTGGCTACTGGAGAGGGGGTGGAGGGGAGGGAAAGAACATGAATCATGTAACCATGAAAAAATTTTCTTAATTAATCAATTAAAAAAGAATTAAATTTTTTTAAAAAAAGAATGCATGCCCTTTGATCCAGCAATACCACTACTGGGTTTTTACCCCAAAGAGATAATAAAAAAGGGTTGTACAAAGACCTCCATGAACTGATGTGGAGGGAAATGAGCAGAACTAAGAGAACATTGTACACAGTAACTAAAATATTATGGGATGATCAAATGTAACTGACTTTGCCACTAAAAGCAGTGCAATGATCTAGGACAATTCTGAGGCACTTATGAGAAAGACTGTTATCCACATCGAGAGAAAGAACTGTGGGAGTAGAAATGCAGAAGAAAAACAACTGCTTGATCATTTGTTTATATGGAATATATGGGATATCGGATTTGGGGTTTTGATTTTAAAAGATTATTCTATTACAAAAAGGAATAATATGGAAATGGGCATTGAGTAATAAAACATGTGTAACCCAGTGGAATTGCTTCTCAGCTCCTGGAGGGGGGAGGGAAGGGGGAAGGGAGAGAACATGAATCATGTAACTGTGGGAAAATATTTAAAAAGAAAAGGAGAGAAACAGTGCAGAACATACCACTTATCATCAGAAAGAGGACCACAGTTTTAGAACTGGAAGGGACCTCAGAAGTTTCTCTTTCATGGCCAGGCACGGTTGATAAGAAATCTTTCCCCAGATGAATCATGTGATTCCCCCCATCTTAAAATGGCCTTTTTCCTTTTCTCCAAGTTGTAGATAGTTGTTTGTAGTATGCAAGGAGAAATTTAATTCCTCCCTAGTCAATTTTATTGAACATACTCTAGACAGGCTCCTTGTGACCTTGTTAACAGGACCATTTCTCAGAATGGGTCTTGAAAGGTTTCCAGGCTCCTCCAGGATTGCCTAGAGTGCTCAAGTCCATTTTCTGGCTTTTCCTCTTTTTCCCTTGTGTCTTCCTTCTGGAGTACCTCAGGATCAGGGAAGAGGGGATCCCTCTCCTTTTCTCACCTTGAGCGGAGCAATGAATGTTGACATGAGCTTCAGAAGCACACAGCAAGTTACACATGTTTGCTTACTTGGCCTGAAAAGAGAGTTCCTGGTAGTCAACTTTTCCAGCCCAAGAGTTGGCAGAATCTGAGACAATGACAAGAGTTCCTGCAGGAGCTGGCATGCTATTTCCCATGTGGCTTAAAAGGAGAGTTCATGGACAATGTTGGTGACTCCCAGCATTCTGTATAGAAAAGAGGGGGTACCTGGATTTCCTAGATATAAGAAGAAGACTTTCTTGGGTAGTGCCAGCTTTGGGTGTTACCTTCTTACTAACCTCTGATTCAAGAATTCAGAAATGGAAGTGGAATTCCTTGAGTAGGGTGCTACTTGGATCACCCACATGGCACCTGCAAGACTTGGGCTCTTTCCCACCTCCAACCCTCTCTCCTGTGAGTAATTTAGATAGTGCAGGCCCAAAGGGAAGGGGGCTGCTTATCCAGCTCCTCAGTCATCCAGGGGAGCCCAAACCTCATCAGGAGCTACATGTCTGGAAGGCTCTGGCTAGGACATCATGGGAAAGCTAGAGACTGAAGGTCAGAATGTTGCCCCAGTGGCCAACCCAAGTTTGGATCACTTCAAATCTCTAGCCCTCAGTTTCCTCTTCTTCTCTAGGACCCAGTTTCCTCATCTCTCTGTCAATAATGTTTGCAAAACTCAGAAATGCTTGGGAAGAGTTAGTTGTTATTCTTTGAAAGGCATTTCTAAGTGGGGGAACCAAACAGTATATAAAAGTGATGGTACCCATCTGGTTTCCCTAGGCAGAGGGTAGAGAGATGTGTTAGAAGAGGATGCTTCCTTAGAAATCAGAACTGAGGACCCAACTACATCGAAAGGGAAATCTCCCGACAGAAGAAATGAATGGAGGATGGCATCTGCATTCTAGGACATGGCCAATGTGAGTATTTGCTCGGTTTAACTAGATATCTTTTTTATAAGATTTTTTTCCCCTTCTCAATTGGGCTGGCCCATATGGAGTGCTGAACCTGGAGTTAGGAAAATCTGAGTTCAAATTTGGCCTCAGACACTCTGGGCATAACATTTAACCTCTATTTGCCTCAGTTTCTTCATCTGCAAGATGGGAACACTAATAGCACTTACCTAGCAGGATTATTGTGAGGATTAAAGGAGAAAATATTTGTTAAAATCTCTTAGTACAGGGCCTGGCAAATAGAGCTATGTAAATGTTGGTGGGTTTTTAAAAAATCTTTACCTTCTGTCTTAGAGTGGATACTAAGTGTGGGTTGCAAGGCAAAAGAGTGGTAAAGGCTAGGCAGTGGTGGTTAAGTGATTTGCCTGGGGTCTAGTCTAGTCTAGTAGTAGTCTCTCGGTAACCGAGGATGACGATTGTCTTTGTGCGTTTTCATCTAGGATAGATGAGCGTGCACAAAGACACTTGTACGTGAAGGAGATTTAAGTGGAAAAGTCGATGCACAGAGACAGTCCCACTCTCTCGGCGTTGGAAGCCTGGGTCCAGTGGCACGAAAAGTCGTTACACCTGGAGACTTCCGCCGCTGCATTGGATGGCCATGTTGTCTTTTGTGCTCCAACATGCCCTGAGCACTCCACAGTGCCTTGCTGCGTCGCCCTCTCAGCTGTTGAACCTTCTTACTGGTTTCTTCCGTCTGTTCTGCCAAAGCAGTCTTCACATGCTGGGGGAGCAAAGCCCTGGTTCACCAGGGGTCTACGACCCAATGGCTACTCTCACAGGGTTTGGCCAGCCTGTTGAAGCCGTTGCCCGGGGTGTGGCCGCTGCCGCATGCTAGCAGCTACTGGGAGCCACAAGTGGGAGCTGGGTGTCAGCCTGGGGTCATGCAGCTAAGAAGTATCTGAACCGAGAACCTCCTATCCCCAGGCCTGGTGCTCTATCCACTGAGCTACCTAGCTGTCCTGCCTGTTATTCAAAGAGGTGAGAGAGATAGGAAGTAAACACCTCATAAACATAAATGAAATAAAAGCTTTAAAAAAAGAAGGTAAGGGGGCAGCTGGGTAGCTCAGTGGACTGAGAGCCAGGCCTAGGGACAGGAGGGCCTAGGTTCCAATTTGGCCTCAGACACTTCCCAGTTGTGTGACCCTGGGCAAGTCACTTGACCCCCATTGCCTAGCCCTTACCACTCTTCTGCCTTGGAGCCAATACACAGTATTGATTCTAAGATGGAAGGTGAGGGTTTAAAAAAGAAGGTAAGTACAGTCAATACTGTTTGAGAACCTTCTGAGCCAGTCCAAGATCATGGTTCTATCTGTTGTCCTCTATGTGAGCAGGGCCTACCCCTCCAAAGCCTCTCCCCCAAATTCTGCCCCTCTGACCTATGGGAGTACTTGGATTCCCCCTCCAGCCTTCATAAAGGGCATCAATGACACAAGGGTGTCTCACTGGGGCTCTATGGGAGTCTTCAAGTCCCTTTTCAGCATCTTTCTGCTGTGGACAAGGACACAGACCTCATCCTGGACTGACCTAGAATCCTTGATGGACTTCTTGACCTTTCTGCGTCCTGGAGTCCCCTGGCCACCTGCAAGGCTTAGACATCCCTTTTCAGAGTCATGTTTGGAAACGAAGAAAATCAGTGCCACCGAGGAAGCCAAAGGTTAGTGAAGATAAAGCTGTGAGGCTTCCTTGTCCTAAAGCCCACCCAGGCTGGGAATCCCTGGTCTAAGAGCACTCTCCTGAAGTCAATAGCACTCTCACACTCACCTCATTGGATGCTCACAAGAATCCTGTGCCATACATGCTCTTGTCTCCATTTTCCCAGAAATGGCAGAGAAGGTGCTGCTCTGCATTAGGGAAAGGAGTTTCCTCACTTGGGAGTTCCCTCTAGCAACAAAATTGTTGGTGGTGTCCCTGGGGACGGGGGAGAATGACACGGAAACAAAGCTTCCTAGCACAAAGGGAAAGGAGGCCAGGGCCAAGCTTGGGGAGGGCTAAGCTGGGAAAACTGATGGAGCAGCCTGATGCTGGGCCTCTGGGCAGTATGGGAGGGGTAGAGAGAGGGCCAGGTCCGCAGGAGGCCCAGGGGTGAAGCAAAGACTCAGCCAGGAGGGCAGGACCAGGTTGGGGTCCCAAGCCCTGGGCCAGGCCTGTTGTGCTGGTTTCATTTGGTTCCATTTAGGGGCTTCTGCAGAAAAGCATTCCTTTATTGCCAGGCACTCTCCTCTTCTGGGGACACGGTTTGGCCTTGAGTGGCCCTGAGAAGGCCCAGAGGGAAAGTTCTCAGCAGGGAAACTATTTTCACCTTCACTTGCCCCTGGTTAAGCCCTCTTCAGTCTGGCCACAGCGCTAACCATCAGACTCCCCATTCCTTTTATCTGGTTTTCCACAAGGTAACAACAGAAGAGCCTACCCTGGAGTTCTGGTTGAGAAGCAGGAAGCCACTTGGGCCATCTTCATTTCCTTTTACTGTGGTAAACCTCCCCAGATGAGTAATGGAAAACTAGCTGGTACCAGGGATGGTGGGCTGGAGGCCCGGCCTGGACGGGGATGGGGTGCACTTCCAGGGGCCTCTGAGGCTGGGCTGGGGAAAAGGGCCAAATGAAGGGGCCCTCTGCCACTCAGGAAATCTTGTCTGGCTGCCAGGGAGCACCCCGGGACCTTCCCAGGGGTTATGGGTAAAACAAGGACTCTGATAACAGGTGGACCAGCCCCCAGCTCTTAGTGACCCAGCATCATTGAGTAACGAGTCCTACAGAAGAAACTTTGGAGTCACTGTGGTGTGGTGTGGTGTGGGAAGACCTGCTGAACTTGATACCAACAGGCCATCATTGGGATCGCCCCTCAGAGACGTTTTACCCTGGGCAGGTCACTTGAAATTCTGGCCTTCAGTTTTCTCACCTGTAAATTGGGAACATTGAACTAGATGAATGGTCTCTTCCAGGTTCATATCACCACCTCTGGAGTCAAAAACCCTAAGATTCAAATCCTGTCTCTGATACACTGTGTGTGTGTGTGTGTGTGTGTGTGTGTAAGAGAAACCTTAAGTCCCTTTTCCTCCCTGGGCCTCAGTTTCCTCCTCTGTAAAATGAAGAGATAGGAGGTTCCTTCCAGCAATAGGTCTAGGAGCTTACCAGACAACAAAGGGGATGGGGGGAGAAGCACTTATTAAGTGCCCATTTTGTTCCAGGAACTGTGCCAAGTACTTTACAAGCATCTCATCTCAAGCGGAAGGCTCCTTGGAGCTCATTGGTCTAGCCTCATCCTTTTATAGACGATGAGTAAATAGCTAGGGGACAGGGAGGGGAAGGTCACACCTAGGACCCCAGATCCAGAGCTGGAAGGGACCTCAGGGGTCATTTAGTTCAACACCCCCTCACCAGTATAGAAAATGAGGCCCCATTGGAGCTCAGAGTTTGGGGAAGCTCTGGACCAGAGGCGACAAATTATTGGGAGTATTCCTGATAAGGATTTGGAATAGGTTCGGATAAGTTCATTGGCAGGAGAGAGAAATTCTGGCAGGAGGTCTTAGGCCAGGTTAGAACGAGAGAGACCAATCTGTTGGAACTTTCAGGTGGGGGCTTCCAACCGTGTTCTGAGCTCCGAGGAGATTCTGAGCGTCTCTGGGCTGAGCTTGGTCCTAAACTCCGGGATTTTCAGACGGTCAGAGGCAAGATCTTCTCTTGTCAGGGTTTCACACTAGCCACACGGGCACTCCTCTCTTTTCCAACAACTGCCAAGCCAGGTATTGCCAAAGGGAAAACAGATTTGTCTCTCTCGTTCTAAACTGGCTTAAGACCACCTGACCGAATTTCTCTCTCCTGCCAATGAACTTATCAGAACCTATTCCAAATCCGTATCCACGATATTTCCAATAAAACAGAACTAATGAATGTAGATGCCACAGGGTGGGAGCTAGAGGGCATCTCCAGGGCTCTCTAGGTTAGTGGTTTGCCAAGTATGGGCTGGGCACTCCTTGGGGTCCTGGAGACCCTCCTTCAATTGATCCTGGAGGGCAAAATGATTTTCATAAGAAGATGTTTTCATTTCCAACATAGTCACTGTCGATAGCTCTAACCCGTATACATGAAAGAAAGCTCTTTGGTGGGTTTATTCTCAGAGTTTGAGAACAGCTAACTGCCTTGGCCAAAGTCACTGGAACAGGAAGCAGCAAAGTCCAGATCTGATTCTGAGTCTTTGCTTTTAAATCTTCTTTTCCATCATGCCATGCTGTCTCAGAAATCCATAGACAATCGTGGGGGACAGGGGACTCATCCAAGGTCACCTGGCTGATAAGGGACAGCTTGGACTTGATTCCCAGGCCAGGGCACTGCTCTGCCTACTGTGCTTCCTTGGCTCTAGGCATGGTGCCTCAGATGTTCTGTAGGTGATTTGGGAAGGAGAACGGCTGCCGAGCTTTTATCTGAATCGCTTTTCCTGCCTCTGGTTAGCC
Organism: Monodelphis domestica; assembly: GCF_027887165.1. NCBI lineage: Eukaryota > Metazoa > Chordata > Mammalia > Didelphimorphia > Didelphidae > Monodelphis > Monodelphis domestica. Next base: position 61,602,094 of record NC_077235.1, read on the forward strand.
CAGAGAGGAGCTCTAAGGGCTTTTTAGGGAACACCAGACCTCAATGACTTGTATCCTGCAAGAGCCTATCCCCAGCTTAGCTTCGGCTTAGACATGGTGGGCGATTTCACTAATCGACATCCAGCAAGCGGGACAGAGTTTATTTCCACACTGAACTGACCACAGACTTATCATTAAGGATATCTCAAATGACTCTCAAATAGAGTTCCAGCTGGCGGGCAAAGCAGTCAGGAAGCTATTTCCTGCCTCCTCTCCCATTTGCTGGGGTTTTCATACCGAGCGTTAGCTTTGTGGAGAGAATTTGTTTTGAAATCAGTCAATCAGAAAGCACTTATTAAGCCCTTCTTGGTACAGCGGGGAAGTACTGGGGTTTGGAATTAGAGAATTTGGGTCCGAATGTCACTCTAATGCTCCCTTCATGACCTTGAGCAAGTATCACTTCCCCTCCCTCAGCCTTAGTTTCACCATCTGTAAAAGGAGAGTTGGACTCGGCTTCGGAGACGCCTTCCAGCTCGAAATCTCCCATCCAATATATGACATTGGACAAGTCTCTTCTCCTTGCTACGACTCCGTTTTGTCCTGGGTAAAACGGGGAGGGCAGTATTGAACTAGCTGACCTCTGATAGGCCTCCAGCTTTAAATCTATGGCCTTTGGCAAGTTACCCATGCTCCCTGGGCCTCAGTTTTCCTCAATGAGAGAATTGTGGCCTCCAATGTGTCCATTTCTGGAGGTAGAAAGGAAAGAATTCCGGCCCTTCTAAAGGGCTTTCCCCATAATGAATGATGCCCGAAGAAAGGGGGCCATAGCATGGATCCTGGGAATCTTTGGGTTACACAGAATTCTTTATTAGTGCATAGTCAGAGCACTAACATCTGAAAGGGGAAGAGAAGATGACTCTTGGGCTCAGCTGGGATTTTAGATCTTAATGGTGGCAGAAAGGGACTGTGGGAATGCGCGGGCTCACACTGGTGCTGTCCATGTTTTCTAAAATGGTAGGATGGAAAGTAGAGTCAGAAGGCTCATTTCCTCATCATGTGCCATTAAACAAAGAACTTCTCTGAACCTCAGTTTTCTCATCTGCCAAATGGAAATAATAATCCCTTTTCTGCTTATATTAAAGGGCTATCAAAAATTTCCCTAAATGGTATCAGGAATTTGAGCTATTATAGATACTAGACAATGACTTAAAAAAAACCCACCTTTGTTATGGTCTCTAAAACAGAAAGAAGAGCAGCAAGGGCTGACTTGTGTAAGGTCACACAGCTGGGAAGTGTTTAAGACCAGATTTGAACCCACGTTCTCCTTACTCCAGGCCTGGCTCTCTATCCACTGTGCTACCCAGCCACTGCTGCTACAGACCTTGGAATGTTAGGGCCGAAACCCATTTTGCCCTCCCTTTTCCTATTCCCCCAATTTGCAAACTACTCGACTTCCTTTTTGTTCATCGGTAATTCATGCTAGGGGGCACCAGGAGCCATGGCAGTGTGGCTAGTTCCAGTCCATGTAGGATCCCAAGGCTTTGTGTTTCCTCCCGCTCCAGCTGCTGCACAGTATCTCTTCTGACTGGCTCTGGCTCCTGTTCCTAGACTCAGCCCACCACCTGGCAGGGGCAGCCAGAGAAACTGAAATGGCAGCTGGTGGTAGAAGGAAAGGAGAGAAGCAGCCAGGATCTGCCTAGATAATCCCCAAGCTGGAGAATGAGCTTTAGGATCAGCATGAGTTGGCCAGAGCCAAGGGCCAGCTGTTATGCCCTGATTTGGGTTCCTGGGACCAGAGGGAGTTGGGAGACTGCAAGGCTGCCAGTCCAACCCCCTCCTCAAATCTTCCAGCTGGGGGGGGGCTATTGGCTGGGGAAAGCCCTTCCCTACGGAAGTCCTGATTGAGGGTTCAGCTTCCAGCCCCAGATAGTCCTCGACTGGCACTACTATCCTTTTCTGCCCAGCTATAAGGGGTGGTCCATTGGTGCTCTGAGTGCCATGGCCCATACCAGTCTCTGAATCGGGATACTGTGAGCCAACTGGAAAAGGGTTGGGGACTCGGGACATGGCAGAGGCAGAAATCTGCTCACTGCTCAGTATTTAGCAGCCTCTGGCTACAAAGTTTTGTGCTGGAGCGCAGACACCCCTATTTTGCCTAATCGGGGAGCACAGCGGACCAGCTGTCTGGAAGGCCCAAATCCCAGGGGCCCAAGAATTTGATAGCCAGCTTTCAGACAGCACACTGGTTTAGGTTTATGTTCCAGGCCTCCCCACTGAAAACAAAGAACCCTAGAACCTTGTCCCAGCTGGAATAGGCCTTAGAGATCATAGGAACATTGGATCTAGAACTAGAAGGGACCTCGGAGGCCATCAATCCCCTCATTTTATAAGAGGAGGAACTAGGCCCAGGGAGGAGAAGGGGCCACATACAGGATCTGGGATCTGGAGCTGGAAAGGACTTCCAAGACAAGCTAGTCCAACCTCCACATTTTACAAAGGAGACTGAAGCCCTACGTAGGTGGGCTGATTTACCCAGGGGCACCCGTATGTCCTTTAGGGATCTAGAACTAGAAGGGACCTCAGAGGCCATCTAGTCCAACTTCTTCACCTTACAGAGGAAGAGACTGAGGCCCATCAAGGGAAAGAAATTTATGTAGGCTCCTAAGAGACCAGCAACTAATTCCTTTCAAATCACAGAGGACAAAACAGGTCCCAAGAGGAAAAGTCTTGTAGGTAATGAGTGATAGATCCAGACTCGCACCTGAGTCCTCGAATGACAGATCCAGCATGCTTCCCATCATGGATTTTGAGCCAAAAGAGAAACAAAGCCTTCAAGGTAATCCCGGGTTTGGTATGTGCCTGTGTTGATGTTATAGTACAATAGCCAACAGCACAAGTGGTTCTTGCTTTATTAAGTGGAAGAAATGGACGTCCATTTGTGGGTCACCAGGGTGACCTTTTAAAAACCAAGGCAACGGGGAGCACTTTCTGTCCTAAGTGATCAGTGACCATGTCCTCACTAGGGGAGAGAGGTTGGTGGCTATCAGTGGCATATGAGGGAACACTCAGGGGGTTGGGGGGGACCCAAGCAGGGGCAGCTACCCGCCAATGTTCAGCGTGAAGAGGACCCGGCCCACGAACCGGTCATTGGTGATGTTGTTTTGAATGTTTTTGCCCTTCAGCTGACACTCCACACCCACAGCCCGATTCTTCTTTACTTCCGTAAAGTGTACCGCCACCAGTGGGGATGTGTAGTTAACCTGCAGGCAGGAGGAGAGACTCCACTTACTGAGGCAGGGAAATAATGTCACGGTATCCATCCTAGATCAAAAATTTCAAGGGACCTTAGAGTCCAGCCCCCTCATTTTACACAGGGGGAAACTGAGGCTCGCCGGGGTTAAGGGACCTACTAAAGGTCACACAAAGAATAAGCCCTAGAGCTAGAAGAGACCTCAGAGCCTATCGAGCCTAACCTCCTTATGTTTCAGAGGAAACAAATGAAGGGTCTGTCCCAAAGTCCCAATCAGACCATAGGATGTCAACCGTAGATCCAGAAGGGGCCTCACAAGTCCTCCAGTATAGTGTTCCCATTTTACAGCTGAACAAACAGGGGGCCCAGAGAGCTTCAGTGAGTTATCCACGATCATCCACTAGAAGTAGGTTGTGAACCTAGGTCTTCATGACTCCTAGACAACATGCCACGTCACTTCTCATGAGCTCAGGCACTTTAAACAAAGATTTCTAGCCTGAAGGGAGGGTATCCAGTTTTAGATAACTGAGAATTTCTTCAGTAATCTCCAGCTGTCTAAACAGGTATGTGATACTTTGTTGTATGCCCCAGTGCATTGTAGGATTATCAGGTGGCAGCCTCGGTTCTAGTGAAGACGATTTTCCCAACAATGCGTGATCCGAGTCAAAGAGAGGAACCCCATTCTCTCCTATCCCCTTCCCCGAACTTCAGCATCGTGTTTTTCTTCTAACGGAAACCCAAGGGATGTGAGAATCAGAGGGTTCCAAACTGGGCCTTGGTCTAACCGAGCCCACCTGAATCTTCTAATGCCAGCTCCAATTCCCTTTGCCCTCTACTTCTGGGGACCCAAAGACTTCATTCAGCCCCGCCATGGTCTTCTCTCTGCCCCAAGCTGCCCAATGTGCTCTAATGTAGAACAGTGCCTGGCACATAGTAGGCACAAAATAAATGTTGACTAATTGACAGCCAGAGCATCTACCTAGGCCTGCCCTCCCTGACAGAGGCTTCATGGCCAGATGGTTCCTCCTTCTTTCTCTCCCCTCACAATTTAATCCTTTGTAATCGTCTGGCTTCAGGCTCCTCATTCTACTGAAAATGCTCTCTAAAGGTGCCAGTGACCTTCATTTTAACAACCTGGTGGCTTTTTCTTTTCTCAATTTAATTGTATTTATTTTAAGTCTGACCACTGCCTCCCTATTCTGCATGTCTTTAAAAAACACCTTATTTTCTGGCTTAGAATCAATACTGTGTATTGGTTCCAAGGCAGAAGAGTGGTAATGGCTAGGCAATGGGGTTAAATGACTTGTCCAGGGTCACACAGCTGGGAAGTGTCTGAGGTCAGATTGGATCCCATGTCTGGACCTAGTTCTCAATCCACTGAGCCACTTAGCTGCCCCCAATCGGGATAACTTCTAAGCGTCCCTCCCTTATTTTATCCCCTTGCTTTATTGCTCTCTCACTTAAGATTTTTATACCCTTCTAATGAGAATAAGGTTCCAGCACTACCAGCCCTCCATCCCCTTTTCTCTTCCACTGTAATGCTTCTTCCATTCATGCTTCTTTTCTATGAGATTGTTGCCTCATTTGACCCCAGCCTACCCAATTTTATTTTATTTTTTTAAATCCTCCCCTTCCATCTTGGAGTCAATACTGTGTATTGTCTCCAAGGCAGAAGAGTGGTAAGGACTAGGCAATGGAGGGGGGTCAAGTGACTTGCCCAGGGTCACACAGCCCAAATTTATTTTTTTAAGCCATAATCAACTCAACTCAGAGCCTTCTATCTGTGTATGTACTTTCCAACTACCCTAGTGATGCTATATAGCATTCTTGAGTTCTGATCTCCTTTTCCCATATAAGTAAACAGTCTGACTTTATTAAATCCATATACTTGGACTTTCTTCTTTACCTTCTTATGTTTCTCCTGATTCTTGAAGGTCAAATTTCGGTTCAGTTCTGGTCTTTTAAAAATACCTGAAAGGCTTTTAATTCATTAAATCTCTACTTTTTTTCCTTGCAGGGCTACAATTAGCTTTTTTTAACCCTCACCTTCCATCTTGGAATCAATACTGTGTATTGGTTCCAAGGCAGAAGAGCAGTAAGGACTGGCAATGGGGGTTAAGTGACTTGCTCAGGATCACACAGCTAGGAAGTGTCTGAGGCCAGATTTGAATGCAGGAACTCCATCTCTGGGCCTGGCTCTCTTAAGCAGTGAAGCACTTTGCTGCCCCTGCACTACTGGGCAGGTTATCCTTGGTTGCAAACTTGGCTCCTTTGCTCTTTGGACTAGAGGATCCCATGCCCCTAGGTGGATCTTGTAGCTCCACAAGACTTCAATGGTTTCTTTCTAGCTGCCTCTAGTATTTTCTCCTTGACCTGAGAGCTTTGCCTTGTGGCTGCTCCTTGGACTGGCCTGTTCCTTGGCTGTTACCTTTATGTTACGGTGGGTCTCGGGTCCTCGGGGTGGGGGTGCTACTGCCTGAGCTCTCCTGGGGGGCCACTGACTTCCTTGTTCTTCTGATGGCCTGTGGTCACTGCCCCTCAGCATCCCTGTGGTCTATGAGTGGCCTCAAGTGGTCCCACAGGGCAGCTGCTTCAAACCCTCTCAGGGCCAGCTCACAGTAGGACTCTGCTCTCCTCAGCAAGACAGCAGCTGCTAGAGTCCTGCCCTCTGAGGCCCCAGCCCCAGGGACCCATATGTGTCTCCACCAGAAGCTAAAGCCAGGACTTAGTGTGCTCATTGGGTGTTAGTGGAGGGCCCGCCCCTTTCCTTCTTCCCCCTCCTCTTGATAAAGCCTCCACCTATATGCCTCTGAACTTTCAGGGACCCAGCACCTACTTTGGAGTTGAGTGCTTCCCTCAGACCTTCTTCCAGGAGAGATCTCTTCCCTCAGGGACCAGCAATGGCTTCTGGCCCTCTGCCCGGCCTCAGAGCCATTCTTTTCAGTTATTTGTGGGGGAATTTGGGAGCCCTAGGTGGATCCTGCCACTCTCCCATAATGCACTTGGCTCTCCTGATCTGGCCGTAGCAGGTAAGAAACAGTTGAGTGGGCCTTGTGTGGGCTCACTGCCCCTCTTCTGAGCTACCCTATTTCTTGCAAGAGCACCTAGCCTTCTGGTCTCCCACATACCCAACCAGTTGTTAAGGCCTGTCATTCCTACATCCACTCTTCGGTCTCCTCAGTGCTTATATCACCGACACCCAACGTCAGGGCCCCCTTGTCTCCCATTTGAATTATTGCAATGACCTCCAAAACGTGCTTGGATGCTTCGTCTCTCCTCTCTCCTCTCTCCAATCTAGCTGCCAAAGAGATTTCTCCAAAGCACAGTCTTGTCACTCCACACCCCCACCCCAAGAAGCTCCCATGGGTACCCATTGCCTCTTGACTCAAGTACAGACTGCCCTGTTGGACATCATAAAACCCTTCACAACCTAGCTCGGACCTATCTTTGAAGACCAGTTTCACAACAACTTGTTTTTCTGTGAACACAACATTCTATCTCTTGCCATCCTTCCTTTGCCCAAGCTGTACCTCCTGCCTAGCTTACTTTCCCTCTAGATCCCTTCAAGTTTCAACTCAAGTGCTACTTCCCACAAGGCCTTGCCTTATTCTCCCAGGTGCTAGTGCTTCCCTCTCCTCAAATTCCAATTATTCTCTTGACCTTGTTTTGTATTTTCAGATGTATGGACATGTTGTTCCCCCTCCAAAAGTATGGAAGCTTTTTGAGGTCAGCTTAACAAATGCTCATAGAATTGAATTGGGCAAAAGGGGAGAGACAGAGACAGAGACAGAGACAGAGACAGAGACAGAGAAGGAAGGAGGAGAGGAAGAGGAAGAAGAAAGGAGGGGGAGGAGGAAGAAAGGAAGTGAGAGAGAGAGAGAGAGAGAGCCTTGCTCTATTTCTCCCACAGACATCAGATGTAGGTTAGCAATTCCAGGGAGCCAGGAACAGGACTAGGAATGATACTTACATGAGTGAGCTTGCCATAGTAGGGGTAGTAACTGAGGTCAAATGTGCCAGCTTCTGGATAGAATTGCATAGACTTGAGATCACTCTTGTTGCCTTTCTGGAGAGGAGGAAGCAAAAAGGACACTGGCTTCTGAATGGTGAACCCCAGCTCTGCATCTGGCAGGGACCTCGGCGACCATCTAGTTCAACAGCCCCTCATTTTATAACTGAGGAAACTGAGTCATGAGAAGGGTAATCCATTTGCCTTAGTTCCCACAAAGGATCCTAGATCTCCCTAAAGCTAGAAGGGACCTCAGACGGGGAGGTAGAGGCAAAGCCACTTGTCCCAGGTCACATTTGATAAGTGCCCTGGTAGGGCAAGACTTAAACTCAGATGTTCTTTGTCCCAAGTCTAGTGCCCTGCCCGTCAGGCCAGCAATTCTCAGTGGTGGTTCTCTGAGCCCCTTTTTATTCTCGCTACCAAGTTCTCTCCCTCCCTTTTTCTACGACTCTCCTCCCCCCTGAGAAGGCAAGAAATAGAATACCCATTATACACATGAAGTCCTTGGCGATTACGCTAATGCTATCATTATAGAAACTGTTCTGGTTCTGTTTGCTTCATTTTGTACAAATTCATGCAAGTCTTCCCCCATTTCTCTGAAACCAACTCTTTTGTCATCTGTTCCCTTTGTTAAATAGCCCTTATTTTCTGTCTGATTATCAGTTCTAAGACAGAAGAACAGCAAGCGCTAGGCAACTGAAGTTAAATGACTTGCCCAGGGTCACACAGGTAGGAGCTGTCTGAGGTCACATTTGAACCCAGCTCCTCCTAACTCCAGGCTTGGCACTCTGCTACCTAGCTGCCCCTTATTTTCATTTTGCATACTTTCCTACAAGGCTTCCCAGGTTTCTCTGAAGCCATCCCTTTCATCATTTCTTCCAGCACAGTGATATTCGGTCACGTTCATACTGCATAACTTTGGTGGCCATTTCCCAGTTGCTGGGCAGCCCCTCTGTTTACCCCCTTTGCCCCAGATGAGCACATATAGCAGAGCAGATCTCTGGGGGTTCCTGGGGCCCTTTCCAGGAGGACCCTGGAATTCAGGAGGTCTCTGTTTTCCTAATAATGCCGAGACATTTTCATTTTGGATATGGTAAGTGTTGACAGCTAGAATACATCTGAACAAGGCTCTGGGGAGAGGTCCTCAATCATTTTTTAAACCCTTACCTTCCGTTTTGGAATCAATCCTATGTATTGGTTCCAAGGCAGAAGAGTGGGAAGGGCTAGGCAATGGGGGTCAAGTGACTTGCCCAGGGTCACACAGCTGGGAAGTGTCTGAGGCCAGATTTGAACCTGAGACCTCCTGTCTCTAGGCCTGGCTCTCAATCCACTGAGCTACCCAGCTGCCCCCCTCAATCATTTTTAAGGGTGCAAAAAAGTTGGAGAACCAATGCTACAGTGGGTGCTGGTGAAGAAATTCATGCCATCAATGCAGATGGGCCCTGTTTGGTAGCTTTAAGCTAACACATACTACAGGAGATAGAGAGCCAGATCTGGAGTGGGGAAGACCTGGGTTCAAACCTGGCCTCAGATACTTCCTAGCTGGGTGACCCTAGACAAGTCATTTAACCCCAAAAGCCTAGCCTTGACATCTCTTCCATCTTAGAATTGATACTAAGACACAGGGAGAGGATTTTAAAAATCTTAACTGACATAAAAAAAGAATTTTTTAAAACAAAAGATCACAGGTCCCTGGAAATGATTCACCCAGGGTCAAACAGCTAGTGGGTGTCAGTGGCAGGACCTGAACTCAGGTCTTTCTAACTACAGAGTCAGTTCTCTATCCACCATGCCATGCTGCCTCTTTCTAAAATATTAACTAGGAATTGTGCATCAGCCATGGGGCGGGGGCAGGAGAGGAGAGAAAGAACATGGAAAAATATTCTAAATTAATTACATAACATTTTTTCAATTAAAAAAGAAAATATTAACCAGGGAACAATGGTATAGCCCAAATGCTTAACATGCTCAGTGAGTAATTGGTATAATCCAGATTTCTCTTCCTTAATTTTGCTCCAAAGGGACCCAGGTCTTCCTTTGCCCCAGCAATATGGATTTATTTCCCATGGCCGTCCCCAGGCCTGTCTTTTCAGGCCTAAAATGTGCTGGGCCCAGATGAGTGGGGCATGCTGGGTAGTATCCAGATGCCCCATGCGCTGAGGCTTTTAGTACTACATGGGGCCAACTTCTTCCATCTAACTCTATCAAGCAGAAACATTACCTGAACATGGCAGTTGACCTTCACAGGTTCTCCGTTGCCAGGCTGAAAGCCTACAATCTGTTTAAAGCAACAACAACCACAAGCAGCTTTTATTTATTGAACTTCAATTTCGTAAACATTTGTTGTGAACCTGCTATACGTGGGGTCCTATGTCTGGTGTTGGAGGAGGCGTGACGATGAAATAACTTGGAGTCCCTGCCCTCAGGGAGTTTTTAGTCTAGTTGGGTACAAGACACGCACATAGTTAACTCTGATCTCTAGAGAAGGAGGGAGAATAAAAAGAGGCTCAGAGGAGTCCAGGCCTCTCTTTCCTCACCTCCTTTGTTTCCAAGCCCTTGTTGCCACCCGAAATGCTGCTCTAACTCTTTTGGGGTGTGGATGATGCCTTTCTCTCTGTCTTCAACCTCTTTGGGGAACATACTCGGGCAGGGGATTGCTGGGTCAGTGCGGATGGAGGTTTTATTTCATCATCATCCAGGAGAGTCTGGCCAAATGACAGCCCTCCAGCCGTGTATTCTCACAGCCTCTTCAATAGAGACGCTTCCCACTTTTGGCCAAGTTGCAAGGTATGAGATGAATCGTCAGTGCCATTTTGATTTGCACTCAGGGGGAGCCTGATTTCACATGGCCTTTGAGCATGCGCAGTTCTTTTGAGAATCATTTGTTCATAACCTTTGAGGGGGACAGCTTTTGGTCTGATATATTTGTGCAAACTTCCTAGGAAGCTCAGACATCATGCTGTTAAGAATTCTCCCCCAGCCATAATGAGGAAAGGCGGTGCCTCCTCTGCTCCTCGAATTTTGTATAGGATGGACTTTTATATAGTCAGGTCTATATTTATTTGGAGTTGATAGTTGTGGGGGGCATAAGATGTTCTCTGTAGGGGAGTTATCTGTGGGCCTTTCTTAGGAAGGATCCTGGAGTGGTTTTCTATTTCCTGATCCATTGGATCTGTTTGTCGGGCAATCAGAGGTCAAGTGACTTGCCTGAAGTCACATAGCTCAGAAGTGTCTGAGGCCAGATTTTGAACTCGGGTCTTCCTGGCTCCAAGCCTGATGCTCTATCCACTGAGCCACATCCCTACCTCTCCCAAAAATCTTGGTGCATTTTTAGGAACTTAAAACTTGTGTTTTGATAAGCTAACTCCCAAATATTGAATATGTTTTACATTATTTTGAGTAGAATTTCTCATTTCCTTCTGGTCTTTGTTAGTACTCAGTAGAGCACTACTCTCCTGAAGTCATCCATTTACTGAAGTTATCTATCCATTCTTTGATGATTCTCTGGGGTTTTCTTTTCTTTGTAAACCCTTACCTTCCATCTTGGAATAGATAAAGTGTATTGATTCCAAAGCAGAAGAATGATAAAGGCTAGGCAATGGGGGTTAAGTGACTTGCCCAGGGTCACACAGCTAAGTCTGGGGTCTTCTAAGTATCTTACCATGCTGTTTTTCAATGAAATTGTAATAATAATCACTAGCGTTTGCATAGCATTTTAAGATTTGGTAAGGTACAAATGTCTAATCTGAGCCTCACAACTAGCTTATTATCCTCATTTAACAGATGAGGAAAGTGAGGCAGTCAGGTAAAATGACTTGGCAAGTATTACACAGTTAAGAATCTGAGGCAAAATTTGAATTCAGATCTTTTAGAACCCCCCCCCCCAGTCCAGCACTGTCCACTGTTCCACCTAGCTTCCTTTTAAGGTCAAGACAACATGTGTAAATCATGTTGCAAACCATATTATTATGTGTGCTCTATCTTCGTCACGCTTATATTATTTACTTAACTGCTTAGCAGCAGGGATTTTAAGGTGTGGGGTCTTCAACTGGAAGCATGTTGGAGTGTTGCATTCGGTGTCAGAATTTATCATGGAAAAATTTTTGAGAGAAAGAAAAAAACATGATGGAGGCTAGGAGTGGAATGTGTGGCAGCCAAGACAGCATTTGTTTTGGTGGTGCTGCCTGGTTGCCTTCAGTCCAAAGGGCCATGGGCCCATTGAGTGTGTAGACTGAGGCCTGGAGCTCCCTCCCTTTTTCACTGAGGGGCCTTCTCTGAGAGCAGCAAAAACCACGCCATAGGTCACTGATGGCCAACCTTTTAAAGATGGTATGCTATGCCCCCACCATAGATAGGGCAGGGAGAAAAGGCTCCCATTGGGCTGCTGACCAGGGTGTTGGGTGATGAGAAAAGGTCAGCAGGCAAAGTGGAGAGGGGAAAGTGAGCAACTCCACCAGAGTCTGCCTGCCATAGGTTTGCCATCATGGCCACGGGTGGGCCTTACCCGGTTCATCTTCAAAAGGACGCAAGGTTGCCCGGTAGAATAGCCAAATGTTGGGTCATCAAGCCCAGAGCAGTTGCCCAGATATGAGCGCTTGAACTGACAGGCTTTCTTCTCTTTGTCCTCTGCTCCCTCCTGGATGAAATACTTCCCGGGAGGGCACTCCAGATTCTTTTCATCTTGAATGCTGTCATTGTACGCTGCAGTCAGAGGGAGGATAAATTGAGGCTGGCACAGCAGGAAGGCCTCCCTTTTCAAACAGCCTTCCATCTTGGGCTCTGAGCAGTAGGCATGCATTCAATGCCCTCCCATCACTCCCACCGCCCCAACCCCTACTCAGTCAGTCAAGCAACAGGTAGCGCCATGTGGATGGAAGAAAGGAGCCCTAGCACCGCCGGAATGACACATCCTGGGATCAGCTTCTGGCTGGGCTAGTGTCAGGAGCTACTGAGATTCAGCTAGCTGGCCTCTGCTCCAGGACTAGGAGCGTGGGCCTGCTAGCTTGAAGGAAATCTGTTTGTAGGTTTAGAGGCTTTCCCTTCTTTGCTAGCCAGCCTGCAGCAGGCCCACCAATCACACAGCAGATGTTCAGTCAATGATTTTTGAATCATGGGTAAGCAGGGGAGAAGGCAGTACAGTAATACAGGCACTTGCTGTCTAATGGCAGATAGCAAATTCGAATGGAGTTCTGGCATTCATCAGCAACTCAAAGGTAACCTTTTCCCATCCCACCTAGAACTAATACGTCCGGATCGATTTGGACTGGACCTCCCAGGTGAAGAAACTCCCTTCACTAATGTAAATGGACACCCTTTCTGGAATTTCTCGTCTCAAGAGCTCATGCTTGCACTGTGAAGTTAAGTGATTTGCCCAGCATTATATTGCTAAGACATGTCAGAGGCATAATTGAATTCAAGTCTTAGTTTTGAGGATGATCTATTATGCCATGCCAATAATAACAGGAATAGCCATAATAACAGTCTAGGGACTCCATTGGTGTAGGAAACCTCCAATGAGAAAACTCTGTTTAACAGGGCAGACAGACATCTCTGCAAGTTGGCATGTTAGGGATATGCTTAGGTTACTTAAGAGTTTGACAGGGACAGCTCTAGAACTCCAGGCCTGGAGTCAGGAGGGCCTTTCATATGTTGCAACCATCTTAGGTTCACCCTAGGGCTTTTATCCCCACCTTGTCATTTCTGCGTCATAATAGCCTTGCAAGGCTGCTAGTGCTACCAAGGACTGCCCTCCCCTCTTAAAGATAAGAAAACTGAGACTCTTTGGATTTTGTTTCCATTCCTCTTGGTCTGGCATGTCTGCAACATGTAGAATGGGGGCTCAAAAATGGAGCCCATGACCAGGTTCCCCAGGATGTGAAACACCCTGGGTGTGGATCTCTAGACATCATTGGCCTGGCTGGTTCCTTTTTTAGCATTTTGTTGCAGATGTTGGCTACCAGCCCCGAGTCCTCACACTAATCTTAGTGCCAATAGTGGGTCAGAATTAAAGCTAAAAACTAGCTGCCCTAAACTCATGGGCTAGGGCATTTGCTTGTTGGAGATTTGGTATTAACAGGGAGAGCCCCTTAGAAAATGGAAACCGGCTTCTGTTTTTAAGCAAGCTACGTTCAATTCAAGGGCGTTTTCCCCCCTGGTCTTTTTTAGAGGAACAAATTATGTTCACATAAATAAATTTTGAAATAGAAACTAAAGTCACATACTTATTGTTCCTCTTGAGGTATTTCGACTAAAAATAATATGACATGGGCCTGACCTTCATTGCAAAATCCCAGGGCCTCATGGGAATGAAACTGATCCTCTGCCTACAAGATATTTCTGTTTCTGAGACCTTCTCCTTTCCTAAACAGTTGTCCTGCTGCTTACCGTTGGTCAGTTCATCAAATATGAGATCTGGAAAAGACTTTAGAGAACCTTCAACTTAGGAGATCTGAGCTGCGGAGTCACTAGAGACCTTGGGGGCCATCTAGTTTAGGCCCAGGGAGGTAAGTACCCTAGGAACATAGGATCATGAATTTAGAGCTAGAAGAACCTTTGAAGCCATATAGTCAGACCTTCCCTTTTCACTTCTTAGGGAACCGAGAGATACAGAGGAGTCGCTTGTCAGTGGTCAGACAGTGTTGGAGACAGGATCTGAACACATGTCTTTTTGACTCCACATCTAGTCTTTGGAAGGGACATCAGAGGTCATCTAGTCCACCCTTCTCATCTTCCAATTGAGGAAAGCAGTGGAGTGATTTGCACAAAGAATAAAACACATAAGGAGTTTGGACTGAAGAGGACCTGGAATAAAATCTGACCTCCAATACTTCCTAGATGTGTGATCCTGGGCTAGTCACTTAATCCCCATTTGCCTAGCCCTTGCCCTTTTGTCTTGGCATTGTTACTAAGACAGAAAGTAAGGGTGAAAAGAAATTAAAATAAGCATAAGGATCCGAATTTGAACCCAAGCCCCCTGACCAGTGATATTTCCATTGTTCTATGCTGACTCTACTCTGAGCTCTTCATTGTAGAGTCAGAAAATCAGGCCCAGAAAGGGGAAATGACTTGCTCAAGGTCATATGATGTTCAGGCTGGGTCTTGAACCTGGGTATCCTGGCCTTTTTCCAACTATGTTAACACAGCTAAATTTAACTTACTGGCTTTCCCTCTCTGGTTTCAGCTCAGCCCATCTTCTGACTGGCTAGTGGCTGAAATGGAGTCATGGCATGGTGGCAATGATGAAAAATTGTGCAGTTACCCTGGGGACAACCCAGCATCTTCCTCCATCACTGGAATGTCCCTGAGGTCCCTCTTAGCCTTGATCTTTTTGACCCAAGGGCCCTCCCAGCTCTGAAGATCTCAAGTTTTCTGAAGTCTTTGTTAAGAAGGAAGGAAACAAGCATTTGTTAAGTCAACAAAGCTGGGTGGCTCAGTGGATGGAGAGCCAGGCTTAGAGACAGGAGGTCCTGGGTTCCAACCTGGCTTCAGACACTTTCTAGCTGTGTGACCCTGGGCAAGTCACTTGATCCCCATTGCCTAGCTCTTACTGCTCTTCTGCCTTGGAGCATCAATTCTAAGACAAGGTAAAAAAGAAGTATATCATTTGAGCCTCACTGTCCTGGGATAGGAAGGCTGTTCCTAGCCCTGTTTTACAGGTGAACAGACAGAGACAGAGTTTAAGTGACTTGCTCAGGGTCATACAGCTAGTAGTGTCCAAGGCAAGATTTGAGCTCAGATCTTCCTGACTGCAGATCTATTCATTGGCCCACCCAGCTCTCTCTATTAGGGGAATCCAATGGCTTAGTCAATATAGCCACCACATTACTGGCTTAACTCGACTACTGATGGCTTAGCCTCTGGTGCCCAGAGGTAGAACCGATAATTGTAACCCTCCTTTGAGCTGGCAGAAGGAAGGGGCTGCTCACAACCCACCCAAACCTAGTTAGGGGCAAAGTGCCTGCCAGGGGCTTTCAGAGTTCTGCGCCACTGGCCTCAGGTGTACCAGGAGGTCCACACACTAGCTGTCTCTGTGGAAAGTCTCTGGCCCTGAGAAATGATCTCTTTTCCCTCCAGAATGTCAGTGTGAAAGAAACATTCTTCAGGAGAGACTTGAATTCAAATCTTACCTCGGATACTTACTAGCTCTATGTTCATGGGCCAATCATTTTACCTCCAAGCTCTCATTTTCTTTATCTTTAAAATGGGGGCGATAACGCCTCTAGTCCCACCCAGTAACAAAGGGCCATCCTGTTGGGTGTTGTATATCTTTGGCAAATGAAACAGTGGTCTCCTAAAACTTAATATCACATCGAGGGTAAAGGAGAGGCCCGTGGGGACTTCAGAGACCATCTAGGCCAACCCCCTCATTTTCCACATAAGGAAACTGAGGACTCAGCCAAGGTCATACACAGGAGTCAGGCCATGGACCTGAAGCTAGAAGAGATTTTAAGAGGCCAGCTGGTCCAGTCCCCTCACTTCCCAGATAAGAAAATTGAAGCCCAGGAAGAGGACTTTCTAAGAATGACAGAAACATGGCTTCAGAGTTGGAAGTGATCTTAGAGGTCATTTAGGCTAACCCCCTCATTTTCCATATAAGGTAGTTGAGGCATAGAGGAAGGAAAGGGACTTGACCAAGGTCTCCCAGGCAGTACGCATTAGAACTGCGATCTGAACCCTGGTCCTCTGCCTCCAGAGCCAGGGTTCTTCAGTCTACTCCTTTGGGAGGAAAAAACTCCAGGAGTGAAAGATGTTGTCAGGGAAATGTTTGAGCAAAAATGAAGGGTTTTTTGGTCATGTGGTGAGGGGTGACCTGTTGACAGGTAGACAGACGCCCCACTGGTACTGTGCTGATGTCAGGAGACATGGAGGAAGGCCTCCAGCACCCACCTTGAGGCTGGTGAACTTTTGAGGTACGCAGTGCAGTCGGGCAGGGCTTGGCGATAGTGTTAAGTCCTGGGAGGAAGATTAGCAGGGGTGATACTGCAGGCCCAGTGGGGCTTTAGAATGCTGGAGAGTGGGTTGTTGGGAAACTCCGACTGGACACTCTTATGAGCCCTTCCCCTTCTTGGCCTTGGGACCAAGCTGGAAAGGACCTTGGACCCTCTACCCGGCCAGGCATCCCCTCTAGATGCTCCCACTTGCAGAAACACCTTAATCCTGCCGTCTTCCCCACCTTGGAGGATGGACTTACCCTGGAGGAAGTGATGCAAGCTGTCCACGTAAGAGAGCCATGTGTTACGTTCAGACGCGTTGAAGTTGAAGACAAAGCTGTAGGTGTAGGGCCTGATCATAACTCCTGGCAAGGGAAACAGGGCTTAGTCGGATTCATTCAGGCTGTCTCTGTAGCATTCCCTTTCAAGATGGCTCTCTCTTCCCATGAAACCATTTCCTCCCCCACCCCAGGCAATCAAGAAATGGACCATTATTTGCCAAGGCCTATTTAACATTCCTCCTTAATCACTGCATCCTTTAGTCATTGCCGGGAAGAGCCAGTGGCGAGCAGAGGTTGGCCAAGCAGTGCAGACAGCAGATGGATGGCCTTGGGCACTCACCGGGGGGACTCACTCGATCCCGGTAGGTTGGGATGTAAGGGCTGATGGTCAGCAACATGGTGTACATACACAGAGTGAACATCCCGGCCAGGAAGGCATAGAAGATAAGGTAGAAGAGCAAAATGAGACCTATCGGAGAAGCCAAAAGAAAGGTAGATCAGGGTCCCTCCCATATGCCCACCTCCTAGGCCCAGCAGCGCCCAAATAAAGAGGAGCCCCCACTCCTTTGTCCACTTAAGACCATGGGGCTACCGTATCCACACCCACTCCCTGCAGGGGGCTGCCAAAGCCTCAGTCAGGCAGATCTCATTCATTTGGAATCTGTGATCATGTGGGAACAGGGCCCTCGCCGAAGGTCACCTTTCCTGTGCCGTCAGTCAATGACTCAATCAAAACTCGTTTATTAAGTGCCCGTTCCGTGCCAGGCACTGCGCTAAGTGCTAGGGATGCAAATGAAGCTGGCCCTGATTTCAAGGGGAAAGAGGGCAAGCACAAGGAAAGAGAAACTCAGCAAAGGGGAGAGAGGCAGGACAGGTCATTCCCTTTGCATGGGGAGCTCGCCATGTGGGAAGAGTTCCGTCTCCCCATCCAAGCGAAGTGGGCACCTTCTCTACCTTAGAGAATTGCCCAGCTAACCAAGGGGCAAAGAGACTTCCCCAGGGTGGCAGCTGCTTGTTCACAGGCATGACTCAACCTCAGGCTTTCCAGGCTTCTAGGCTAGCCCATCTCTAGTCCAATTCACAGTTGCTGCCTCTCGTCCTAGATAAATGCAAGAAGGGCAGGTACTAGCAACCAACAGGGTGAATTGGGATGGGCGTCATGGCGCAGGTCCTGCTTGAGCTGCACTTTGGAAGGATTCTGTAGGCAAGGAGGGAGTGCACACTGAGGATTCAGATAGTTGTTCTTGTGGTTTAGTTGTTTGGGGCTCTTTATGACCCCATTTGGGGTTCTCTTGGCAGAAGTTTGCCATTTCCTTTTCTAGCTCATTTTCTAGATGAGGAAATGAGGTAAACAGGATTAAGTGACTTGCCCAGGGTCACACAGCTAGTATGTATCTGAAGTCACATTTGAACTTGGGTCTTCCTTATTCCAGACCTGGCCTGCATTGCCACTTAGCTGCCTTGGAACACCCGGATGCCCAGGATTCAGGATAGCCTGGCAAAGGCATGGAGATGAGAGCAGGTGGGGCGTCATATCCACGGAACATCCTGGAAGCCAACTAGGGCCCAAGATGGTTAAGTAACTTGTTCCATATCACACGACTAATGAGTTTCCAAGGTGGGATTTGAACCCAGGTCTTCACTACTCATGTCCGATGTTCAGTTTACTATGCCAGACTTCTTCCAGTCAGCTGTGAAGAGTTTTAATACCAGAAGAGTTTGTGTTTAGTCTATGGGGCCATAGGAGCCACCAAAGCATTTTGAGACAGGGAGGGCTATGGCCAGACCTGGGCTATAGCATCTGTACATGGGACAGACTGGAGAGGAGAGAGAATAAAGGTTTCATGGACTCCCAGATAGGAGACTATTGTGATAGTCCAGGTAAGGGTTGCTGAGGGCTTGAACTAAGGTGGCGGCTGTGAGTGAAGGACAAGATGGATGCCCTAAATGTGGCAGAGGCCAGAACGAGACCTAGCAAGAGGTGGGCCACATGGAATGAGGGATCTGTAAGAGTCAAGGATAACTCCAGACGTTGGAATCTTAGTGTCGAGAAGGTTGGCCACATCTTCAAAAACCAAAGGCCAACAGAGAAACTTGGGAAAGGGGAAGGTTTGGGAGAAGGAGGAATGATAAGTTGTGTACTGAACTTGATGAATTTGAGGTGTCTCCAGACCATCCAGTTGGAACTATCTAAAGGGCGTCTGGTGATGAGGGACCAGAGTTCAGGAAGTGCACTGGACCAGGTAAGTATGGTTGGGAGTCACTTGCATAGAGGTGGCCATCGAACTCATGGAAGCCAACAAAGTCACCAGGTAAGCTAGAGAGAGAAAAGAAAGGGGCCAAAGGCAAGAACAAAAGAAACACTTGGATTGGGATTTCAGGCGAGTGAGTTCCGGATGGAATGAGAGATCCAACAGGCTCCTGGATTTGGCTGACTTGCCCTGTCATGGGGTCTGCCTCCTGCTTCTTCCCCCTGAGGAAGAATGTGGGACAGATAACAGCTGGGGTCATCCTGAGGGACTCCAAGGAACAAGGCTGTGCTGAGGGATGGGAGAAATGAATGCTGGCAAGCTCTGGTTTCTCTAGAGAACTCTTGTTCCCTCCCTCTCAGAAGTCCTTGGAGGTAGCAGTTGTCATGAGCATAGCTCTCTATCCTAACACATAGGAGGCACTCAACAAACATTTGGTCTCTGATGGTCCTCTAATCCTAAACCCTTAGAACCATGGTGGTGAACCTGTGGCACATGTGCCAGAAGGGGCACTCAGAGACTTCTCTGTGGACATGCATGCTGCTTCCCCAGCACAGAGTTCACCAAAGTTCATTACTAGAAAGCCAGAGAGACTCTGGAGCCAGGCTGCTCCCCTTCCCCTCTCCACTCCCATCTGAGGACATTTTTCATATTACCTGCCCTTCTAAAAGGTTGGCCATCACTGCTCTAGAAACTTTCTTCAGCTGATTGGAGGAGGGAAAGTGCTGAGCCTGGAACAAGGCTGGGTTCTTTTTCTCCCATCTCTCATCCCTAAGACCCTCCTCCCAAACTCCCCAAAACCAAAGCAAAACCTCAGTTCCAGAGAAAGCTAGAGGAGGCTTGTTTTCCCTGCTCATTCCCCTCCTTAAGGACCAGAAAGGATCCTCCATCTAGAGCCAGCAGGAGCCTCAGAGGCCATCTAATCCAATCCCCTCACTTTATAGAGAACGAAACTAAGGCCTGGGGAAGGAAAGTTAGTTGGTCAGTTCATCAATAGTGAAATAACTTGGGGCAGCTAGGTAGCACAGTAGATGGAGCACCAGGCCTGGAGTTGGAAGAACCTGGGTTCAAATGTGACCTCAGATACTTCCTAGTTGTGTGCCTCTTGGTAAGTCACTTAACCTCATTTGCCTAGGCTCTTCTGTCTTAGAATTTATAGTAAGAGGGGCAGCTAGTTGGCACAGTGGATAGAATACCAGTCCCAGAGTCAGGAGGACCTGGGTTCAAATATAACCTCAGATATTTCCTAGCTGTATGACCCTGGACAAGTCACTTAACCCCATGTGCCTAGCCCTTGCTCTACTGTCTTAGGGTTGTTTCTAAGATAGAAATTAAGAGTTTTTTTTTAAAGAATTGATACTAAGAGAAAAGATAAGGGTTCAGTTTTTTTAATAGTGAAGTAATTTGCCCAAGGTCACATGGGGGCTAAGTGTCAGAGGTCATATTTGAACCCAGGTACTCTGATTCCCAAGTCAGTCTTCTTTCCACTATTCTGTGGCACCCTGCCCAGTTACAGTGCCTCGCCTGGGCTCTTCCTATCCTTTTGCCCTGATAGCCAAGAGCTCTTTTGTTAGGGTTAAAGCCACCAATGATGTCAAGCCACAGCCCTAATGGTGGACAAGTGTTTAATGACATGAAGGCATCCTTGCCTGATAACATTTCCTTGAATTGGTCAAATGCTCCTGGCGTGGGGGTTCTCCATCACCCTCATCCGTCTGGCCACAGGTACCACCCTAACCCAGGCAGAGAGCTGGGAAAGGAGACACAAGCCCAGCTAATGGCATTAGGAGGAAGCAGACAGGAAGGCCAGGTCTTGAGGATGAGCCAGTGGAGGTGGGAGATATAGAGGGGGGACAGGCCTGGGGTGTTTGCTGAAGGGGAGAGATCCCTTCTTGCGCCCAGGTCCCATCCTATCAGAGGCCCCTTCCTAAGCCCAGCCCAGTCTCCCTCTCTGCAATCCTTCTGGGAAAGACTTGAAAGCCTGGGCTCTTAGGGATGAAGCTGAGCAGGGTGAGTCACTGTTTATCATTCCTCTGGGTCAGCCTCCTCTCCTGGGGTGAGGGGAGGCCTTAGCTCAGCCAATCTTCCCAGAAGACAGTGGCTCAGGACAAACACTATCCAGTTGGCAGGGACAGAATGCCTTGCCATGCCGGGTCCCCCCACCCATCCTGCCTACAAAGGCATCCGCATTTCCAGACAGGCCTGGAGAGGTAATGGGACCTTTTCTGGTTTGATTCTGGACTCACGCCATCTCTTACTCAAGCCCTAGTCTCAGTATCCCTTCAACTTCCCCCTCAGCTTGCACAGGGAGTTCTTCTGTACCTACTATGTACAGAGCCAGAGTTTAGATGAGCCACATGGTGGCAGAGAGCTCCACCACCACTCCATACCCAGCTAGATTCCCAGTCTGGCCACATCCATCTCCCCCACCATCTCTCACGTCTATAGCCACCGCCCGAGTTTAGCCCCACTTCACCTCTCACTCACCTGGACAATTACAGCAGCCTTCTGACTGGTCTCCCTGCCTCAAGCTCCTCTCCAGTCCATTCTGTCCTCTCTAGAGTCTTCACTTCTGACCATGCCACTCCCCTACCCCATTTCCAGTAGGACTCCTGTCCTTTGGTCAGCTTTGACCCTTCTTAGTGTGTCGGCAGCCTACTTTCCCAGGCTTATCGCACATCATTCCCCTTTGTGCACTTTCAGGGCCAGTCCAACTGGCCCTATCATTATTCTTGGTACATGATACTCCATTGCCCACCTCCATGCTTTTGCCCAGGCCATCTCCTACGCCTGGAATACCCTTTCTCCCTCACTTTTGCCTCTTTGAACCTCTAGCTTCCTTTGAGTCTCAGCTCTAAACAAAGTAGATCCTGCTTCTCCCCCCGGCTCGTTCCTCTCTCCTCAGTCCCCAAGTTCCATTGTATTTACTTATTACTGTACTCTTACTTCCTCTTTTCTCTGTTTCCATTTCCTTGGCTCTATTTGCATCATTCTCCTCCATAACCAAAGAAGAAATAGTTTGGTTTTGTCTTTCTCTCTCCTGGGCCTAGCACAGTGCCTAGCCTAGAGCAAGTGCTTCATGAGAAATGGGATACGAACCCAGACGCTCTCCATTTTAACACAGGGTAAGGGCTTAAGAATGGCCCAAAGGGCTATGGGAGGTCCAAGGATGAAGGGGAGCTGTGGGGCAGCAGGAGAGGCTTCCTGGAAGGGGTGGTGCTCCAGCTGGACATCAAATGGGTAGGAATTCAACAAGGCAAAAAGGGGTAGAGGGCGCCGTGTGAATAAAGGCAGGAGAGTGAGATGTGCGGAGGGAACCATGAGCAGTCCGGTTTGGCTGTAAAATGGAGAAGTAGGCTGGAATCAGATCAGAAAGCCAGGTAAAGGAGTTGGGACTATAGAGGTAGTAAGGAGCCATAGAAGGGTTTGGAGCAGGAACGTGGTCATCAGATGTATTCTGAGAGGTTCATTTGGAAAGGTGGCTAGGAAGGAGAGAGAATAGATTCAAGAGATAAAATGCACAGGCCTTGGCCACTGCTTGCCTATGGGAGCCAGCCTGTCAGCCTTAACGAGTCCACTACTGACTCAGGCAGCTGCATAAGGACCCCTGAGCCTGGGCCATCTGCACTGTTCCCCTGTCCCTGGCAGAGTCCACTCTGACCACACCTTCTTCAGGGCCAAGCTCTGACATCAGTCACTCACCTCCTGGCTCCTCTCCTCTGACAGAATTTACCAGCAGCATCAGGTCATAGAGGCAGCATGGAGGAGGCTTGGCAGAAT
Source organism: Monodelphis domestica (assembly GCF_027887165.1). Taxonomy (NCBI): domain Eukaryota; kingdom Metazoa; phylum Chordata; class Mammalia; order Didelphimorphia; family Didelphidae; genus Monodelphis; species Monodelphis domestica. The sequence continues at coordinate 61,624,572 of NC_077235.1, forward strand.
AGTGTCCTAGAAAGACAGTCTCTGAGGCTCGGGGAGCGGGTTCCAATCTCGCCTCTCTCATTCTCTCTCCCCCTCCTCTTCTCCCCCCCCCCCACCTTAGCATACTGTCTCACCTCTGCTTCTCCCAAACCTGCCTCTTCTGAACCTTGGGAGTGGGGTGGTTCCTATCTCTGGTTGCCTTCACTTGGGTCCTAAAGTCACCCTCTTTGAGGCAGCTACCAGAGGGACCTCATCTACTCATCTGGGGAGAATGCTCATCAGATCTCCCCTTAGGTGTCATGCAGAGCAAAGCAGCAAACCACAGGCTGCTGGCCCCTTTTCTCTGGGCAGGTGATGGAGTAGGAAAAGGGTATCATTTCGGAGCCATTTACTGATCCCTCTGCACCTGCTTTTGCCAGAGCTTCAGAGGCGGGAGCCACAGTGAAACACCGAAAAGGTAGGAGCTGTCTGCCGAAGCCTCCGAGATCCTTGTCTAATACTCCCTTCCCACCACCACCCAGATGATAGCAGTCAGGCAACAGCATTAAGAATAAAATGGCGGGGCCATCAATCCCATCAACTACTGGATGAGGAAGCTTCCTTCACTCATGCAAGTCAGTCCCTGCTCTACAATTTCTAGTTTTAGAGGATGTCCAGTGGATACCGAGAGACTCAATGACTTGTCCAAGGCCTTCCAACCAGTGTGGGTCAGAGATGAAGCTGGAGCCCAGCCCTTCCTCCCTCAGAGATCAGCTTTCTGACCATTGCTCATATCTCCCCAAACTTCCTTTCTGTTTGAGTACTTATGCACTGTTTGCTAAGTTATTACAAGTCTGTACAGAACCTGTAGGCTCCTTCCCTCTTGGCCAGCTGGCTTTCCTTGAAGAAAGGAGATAAATACCTGCAAAATACAGGCCTATTTCATGAGCTTTGATTTAAAGTGTGTGCAAATCAGGCTTCTGTCCTCTGCATTCCTCTCTTTCCATTGTCTCGGAATTCTTGTTGTAGTTGTTTTCCCGCTGAGATACTTCATTTCTCTCCCTCTTATGGAGGCCATTCAGCTGCCAGGGGCTTCTTCCCTTGCTAGCTGCCATTTTCTCCATTTCTGCCCTAGCCTGACTGTCAAAAAGTCAATCATCTGCAAACAAAGTGTCCATGGGGCACTGGTTGTTTAAAGGAACTCAGTGGAGAATCCTTTCGTAAAGTGAAGCCTCCTGTCTGAGTCTTCTTCCAAACTGGCCATCACTCAGCCACTAGGGCCAGTTTCAGAAGACCATGTTCAAGAACTTTCCCTCTGGCCTTTTTGTTCCCTCTAGGATAAAATACAAATTCAGCTCATCCCGGAAGGTCCTCCCCAATCTGGTTTCCAGCTTCATTACCTATTTCCTTTCCAGTCAGGCGCTCTACCTTGTGGCCAACTGGCCTAGGTGCTCTCCAAACTGAGCCACACACACACACGTGCCCCAGATCTCGAATGCATTCCCTGCTTTCCTCCACCGGTCTAGAACTTGACCCTCCTTCAAGCCTTGGCTCAGATGCCGCTGCCTCCAGAAGTCTAACCTGTTTTCTCCTTTCCCCAATGCAGTTATGACACTTCCACCCACTCTTGTATGACCTTGGCCCGACTTGGCTCTGGCCTTGTATTCCCCAGAAGAGTATAAAGCCCTCATGGGCAGGGGTCAGTTTGCATTTTGGCTTTGTCTTGCCAGTGGCCTACCATAGTGCTACCTTCTATCTAGTAGGGATACAAATTGGAAAGTGAAGAATCTGCTACTGATCTCTTCTGTGAACTCAGGTGCACTATGGGGCTAAGGCAAATTCAAGCGGATAGTAGGACAAGCTGATTTAAAGGTAGAAGGACCCCCATCTCTGTCTCTTACTCTATGTGACCTTGGGCAAGTAACTTCACCTCTTGGGCCTCAGTTCCCTCCTCTGCAAAATGAGGGGGGGTTGGACTCAGTGACCTCCAAAGTTCCTTCAAGCACTTCATCCATGATCCTATGACCTGGTTTTTATTCAGGTTCCACTATTGACTAGCTGTGTGACCAATGTGGTACACTGGATTTGGAGTCAAAATGTCAAATCCTCACTCAGCCACTTATCACTTCTGTGACCTTGGGCAAGCTCTTTCTCCTCCCTGGGCCTCAGTTTCCTCTTCTGTAAAATGAAAGGGTTGGCCTAGATAACCTGAAAGACCCTTTCCATGCCCTAGGGCTAAGATCCTGTAAATTCTCCTGTCCTCTCTGAGCCTGTTTCCTCCTCTATTCAATGAAGTGGTTGAATTAAATGACCTTGAAGGGTCCTTCCAGCTTTAGCTACCAAGACTCTGACTATATACTTGCTGGTCATCCCAGATTTCTTTATGACTAAAAGCTTTCCCAAGCCCAGATGACAGTCTGACAGCCCTGTCGTTCCCACCGCTCTTCTCTTGGAGGAACTCCAGTGGGGTGGGTTTGGCCTCAAGGCCTTTTCTAGGGGGCTCCAAGTCCTGCTGTGAGAGGCATCTAAAGTCATCTATCCTGGGATCGGAAAATCAGCAAGGGTACAAAGATATAAAGCAAAGCAGATAATTCCCACTTACTCCAGCTCTGGCCTGAGCGGCCTAAAAATTCCCTCTTCTCAGGGTCCCACAGGTAATTTTTCACTTTCTGCATTTTGGCTGCCAAACTCCACTTCTCGGTGGCCTGGGCCTCGTCCTCGTCCCGGTCTTCTGAGTGAAGCTGGTTCCCTTCATTCTCGTTCTCCTGGAATCAAGACAAAACACAACCCCCTTTTTTGGGAAAAAAAAAACTTTCCAACAGCCCATCCCACTGGCCAAAAATAAATGAAAACTACTCAAGAGCTGGCTGCGTTTCAAAGTTCCATTTTCCCATAATCCAACCCTTTGTTACCAGAGGCAGGATTTCTTTCTTTCTGGGTTTTGGGGGAGGGTGGTAAGATATTATTCCCACTGACTTAGATTCAAGAATCTTTTCATTGAGGGGCCAGCCCTGTCCTCAACCAAATACTCCCAGGTCTTTGGGGGTCAACATTCATTCTTGTCATCCTTGGTTCTACTTAATTCTGAGTGTTTCCCAAGGAAAAGCAACTGCCTGACTACAATGGCTGAGGGGACATGACAGAGGAAAGACTCTGAGCGAACACTCTGATGCAAATACTAACAACATGGCAATGGGTTCAAGTCAAGAACACATATGATACCAGTGGAATCACGCGTCGGCCACGGGGGGTGGGAGGGAGGAAAAGAAGATGATCTTTGTCTTTAATGAAAAATGCATGTAAATGATCAAATAAAATACTATAAAATTAAAAAAAAAATTCTGAGTGTTTCATCTTAATGAGTAGACTAGAGAATGGGCCATGCCAAGGCAGGCCTTGAGAGGGGAAGATTCTCAGAGTAGGATGGGGTTCTGTCAGAGGATGAGCTAAAGCTCATGCAATCCTTTGCTTATAGCTCTATATATTGATGTATACTTCACCTCTCTTCAATTTCCTTCATCTTTCATTTATCTGAAATGTCTTTTTTATTCTAAATCCCTCTTGATTAGATAAATACAAATTAAAGTAACTCTGAGGTACCATCTCACACCATCAGATTAGCCAGTATGACAGTAAAGGAAAATAATAAATGTTGGAGGGGATGTGACAAAATTGGAATGCTAGTACATCGCTGGTGGAGTTGTGGATTGATCCCATCATTACAGAGAGCGGTTTGGAATGATGCCCAAAGGGCTATAAAAGAATGCATACCTTTTGATCCAGTAATACCACTACTAGGTCTGTATCCCAAAGATATTTTAAAAATGGGAAAGGACTTGTTTGTACAAAAATAATTATAGCTATGTTTTTTTGTGGTAGCTAAGAATTGGAAACTAGAGGGATGTCCTTCAATTGAGGAATGTCTGAACAAAATACGGTATATGATAGTGATGGAATACTATTGTGCTATAAGGAATGATGAACAGGATGATTTCAGAAAGAACTGGAAAGACCTTCATGAACTGATGCAGAGTGAAATAAGCAGCACCAGGAGATCATTACACCCAGTATCTGCAATATTGTGGGACAATCAAATGTGACAGACTTAGCTACTAACAGCAATACAATGATCCAGGTCCATCCTGAAGGACTTATGAAAAAGAATGCTATCCACCTCCAGAGAAAGAACTGTTGGAGTAGAAATGCAGATGAAAACATGATTTATCACTTGTTCATTTGAGTATATGTTTGGGATTTTGGTTTTAGAAGATTATTCACTTACAAAAATCAATAATATAGAAATATGTTTTGCGTGATAATATGTGTATAACCCAGAAATTGGAAAAATTAAATGCCTTTTTAATTAAAATTTTTTCAAAGAACAGAAATATGTTTTCTCTCCCTCTTTCCCATATTGGAAAAAGAAAAGAAAAGCAAAACTCATTACAGATCACGAATAGTCAAGCAAAACAAATTCCCACATTGACCATTCTGCATCCTGTGGCTATTGCTTCACTACCAAGAGAGAGGTAGCACATTTCATCATGGGCCTTCTGAAATTGGGGTGGGACATTGTGATGATCAGAATTCTTAGCTCTTTAAAACTTGAGTGTCTTTACAATTTGTTGTTATTGTATAAATTGTTCTTTAGGTCCTTCTTGTTCACTTCACTCTGCATCAGTTCATATAATCTTCCTAGGTTCCTCTGAAACCATTCCTTTCGTAATTTTTAATAGCACAATAGTTTTCCATTTCATCCATATAACACAATTTGTTTAGCTATTCCACAAATTGGGCACCCCCTTAATTTCCAGTTATGCCATAAAAATTGATAAAATATTTTTATACTTATGGATCCTTTTCTTCTTTCTTTGATCTCTATAGAAATATGTGCCTAATAGTGCTATCACTGAGGCAGGTTTCTCTGGGTTACATTTTCCACTGCCTGAAATTTCACCATTAGAGATTTACACCTTTGGATGTCTCTAAAGAAGCCTTTGTTACAGTGCAAATCTCATTAGATAAGTTGTTATCATGTGCCTTTTGGAAGACTGGCAAAGACAGTAAGCTCCCCTTAGACTTTTTAACAGCTTCTAAGATGTGGTGCCTACCACAAGAGTCAGTATGGCCTGATGCACTAGGTAGGAGGTGGGAGGCCCAGGTGCTGTGAGTCACTTGATAAGTCCCTTCACCTTGCTAGGCTTCAGCTACCTGCCTTCTCTAGAGAATTTGTCTCTGAGATTCCTTCCACCTCAAAAATTCTACGATCCATGTTCTAGATCTCCAGCATTTTTGTCACTGAATACATTTTCATTTCTGTTATTATGTGCCTAGCACTCACTATGTTAGGTATTATAGGGGCAGGAAACAAAGAAGTATTATGACCCAGTACCTACTCACAGGGTGCTCACAGAACTCTTTAGTGTGGAAATGGTCAGGAAATAATAAGAGGCCCAGCTCTAGAGCCTAAAAAGGATCCCGGAGGCCCTTTAGCCCAACCTCCTCATTTTACAGAGGGGAGAAATGAGGCCTGGGGCCAGGGAGGTCACACAGAGGATCCTAGGTCTAGATCTGGGACAGACCTCAGAAGCCCCTGGAATTGTCCAGAGTCATACAGGTAGATATAGCTACAGAAAGAATTGGAAGGGAAATCATCTAGTCTAGCCCATTCATTTCCTAGTTGTAGAAATTGAGTGTTGGAAAGGCAAAGGGATTTGCTCATAGATGTTAGACACTGGGTTGCTCACCTTAGAACTACTGACTTTTGCAAGATTTTGGAGAAGGGTTGGAACAGTCAAGAAAGACTTCCTGCTATTGTACTATCAGTAATGGTGAATCACTTGATTTCTATAAGAACTAGAAGACCCTCCATGAACTGATGCAGAGTGAAATGGACAGAACCAGGAGAACATTGTACACAGTAACTGAAACATTGTGGGATAATCAAATGTTTGCTACTAAAAGCAGTGCACTGATCCAGGACAAACCTGAGAGACGTATGAGAAAGAATGCTACCCACGTCAAAAGAAAGAACTGTGGGAGTAGAAAAGCAGAGGAAAAACGTATGCTTTATCATCTGTTTATATGGGCATAGGACTTGTGGTTTTGGTTTTAAAAGATGACTCTATTACAAAAATGAATAATATGGAAATGGGTTTGACCCATTGTATAGCCCAGTGGAATTGCTTGGGCAGGGGGCAAGGGGGGAGGCAGAGAACATGAATCATGTAATCATGGAAAAATATTTTAAAAATAAGATGATATTAAAAAAAAAAGACTTCCTGGAGGGGAAATTGGTGGGGGAAGAAGCTTGAACCAGGTCTGTGTAGATTTCCCAAAGCCAAGTGAAAATGGTTTTTTTGGATTATCCACTGTTTGGAGTTATCCAGACCACTGTTCTGGATTTCTCCCAGGGCTGTTAAGTAAGACTTGACTCTGCTGACTAAAGCAATAAAGGAAAACCTGGCCTGGCTCCTGGAGCCCTCCCCAAAGAGGTCAGAGTCAGAACGACTTCCAACCTAGCACGTTTACAGCTAAACTGGCTCTTCTTTCTCTTTCTCATTAGCTCCTGGCCCCATTATCCTCCCAGGCCACCCAGGCTCCATCTGAGACTTCAGCTCCACCCTTCTTACTCCCAAGGACTTTTCAATGGGGCATGAGATGGAAACTTCCCCCCACGTCCAATCGTTCCCAAGTCTTCTACATTCCATCTTATTTCCTGTATCTCTACGAACAGCTGCCACCTCAGTCTAGTCAACATGCTACCTACCTCTTGCCTGGAGTATTGGGTCCTAAGGAGGGCCTATAACTGATCTCTCTGCCTGTCTTTCTCCTCTCCAATCATTCCCAGGTTTGATGGTTTCCTCCTCACTTCTTTCCCACTCCAAAAGCTTTGTCTGTGTCACCCAGGACAAGTCCCTTCATATCAAAGTTCAGCCATCTGTAAAGTGCGAAGCCTAGAGTCAAGGGTTTCTGGGATCCCTTCCTACTCTCCATGTGTCATCCCCTTGTGACCTTAGACACATCATTTTCCTTCTCAGGCCATGAGTTTTCCTCTGCTATAGAATGAACAGGTTGGGTTAGAGAACCTTGGAGGGTCTTTCCAGCTCCAGATTTGAGATTCTATGACTAGATGACCATGACATTTCCTTCCAGCTCAAAACCCATAATCCTTTGATACTTCCAGCTCTGGAATGATGACCCTTATTTCAATAGAATTGGTTTCCTTTGTAATCGATCCTATGTTTATTTACAGATTTTTTAAATGTGATTTTGAACAGGGACTGGTCCATATGCTTCAGCAGACTTCCCAGGGGTGGCACAAATTGAGGATAAACTTTTAACAACAAATGTTAAGAAGTCCTAGCTAGAGGATGAATCCGCCATTAGCTGTCCTTGTCTAAAACTACCTTTCCTCTTCTTGTCGCCCATTATTCTGCCAGAACAACCCTCCTCTCTAATTAGGCCAGATATTCAGAATCCCCAGAAGGTGCCTTGTGCTTTTGCTCATTTTGTCCCGGATCTAGAATACCTTTCCCTCTCCTTCTTGCCTGAATCCTGCCTCTCTCTGCCAAAGCCCAGATAGTGATCCGCCTCTCCCACTAAGCCTTCTGGCTGCCCTGACCTCCCATGGAACGTGTCCTGATCTTCAGTGGCCCATGTCCTCTGCTCCATGGAGTGGGTAAATGCCTCTTCAATGTGCATGCACTAGAGGTGTGAACCAAGAGTGGATGAAATTGGCTTGGCTCCCCAGCTAGACTGCAGGCAAGGACAAGGCAGTTTGGCTGAGCTGGCATCTGTCTGCAGCTCAGGCTGTGGTTCCCATCGAGCTGAGCCACAGAAGAGCTCAATTCTGTATTCTTCTTCATTCAATGAACTGATTTCTCTCACTCACTGAGATCTGATCTGTGATGAGAATAACCATAATGGTAGTACCCGGCCCCCAGGACCAAGTGGCATTGCAGTCTCTCCTCAGGCCCATCTGCTTTGGGCCTTGCTCTTGGCTCCTGGTGGGGGAAAGGGGGGTGCCAAGACTCCTTGCTTCATCTGCAGTCGAGGTTAAGCTACCTTCTCCCTGCCTGCTGGCTGAGTCTCAACAGCCACTGCATTGCTGCACTAGTCAGGCACTAGCCCTACATGGTATCAGAAGGAACAGAGGAAACCCTGAACTAGCAGCAGAGCCTCTTGAGTGTCAGGAGGGTCCTCAGCCTAAGACCTGGGGGACAAAGGAGGCTCTGAAATCTTACTCTGGGGACCGGGTGGCATCAGGGTCCAATGGCTCTGGAGTGGAAAGTCTAGAGGGCTCTTAGGGGCCACTGCAGTCATGGGACCTGTGCCATCTTCAAGATTCTAGATGGATTTAGACTATGCTTTGAAAGGTATCTTCTTTCCCATCCCTTTCCCTCCTTTACTCCTCACAGCTTCCTCCCTCTCTCCTCCCCTGCCTTCCTCTCTTCCTGTCTTTCCTCTTTCATTCCTTTCCTCCTTCCCTGTCTTCTTCCCTTTCCTTCTTCTTATTCCCTCCTTCCTTCTCTCCATTCCTTCCTTCCTTCCTTCCTTCCTTCCTTCCTTCCTTCCTTCCTTCCTTCCTTCCTTCCTTCTTCCCCTTCTCTTCCTCCCTCCCTTCTTTCAGAAACATTTATTCAGTCTCTCTTATGTCCAAGAACAGCCATGCTGATGAGCTCATGAATTTTCTGAATTATTAGAAGATATACAAGGTCCTATCTTAGGGTTCCCCAACCCTAATTCTTGTATAGGTGGGACTTTCACCTGCCCCTTTATTTGTTCACCAACTTCCTTTCCTCTGGTACTTGCTCCCTCCTGCCTCCTTCATTCTCCCCGACATTTTCCTGGGATGAGACCAATTGGATTTGGGCGTGTGTTTGTCACGGGGAGCAGTCCTTTTTCTTTTTTTCCATTTGAATTAGTTTATTTAGTCAATTTTGAACCTTATTCCTTGGTTGCAATAATCACATTATTTCCCTCCTTCCCCTCCCTCCACCCTTCCCACAGCTGACCCACAATTCCACTGGGTTTTACATGTGCCCTTGATCAGAACCTCTTTCCATGTTGTTGTTTGCACTAGGATGTTCATTTAGAGTCTCCATCCCCAGCCATTTCCCCTCAACCCATGTATTCAAGCAGTTGTTTTTCTTCTGTGTTTTTACTCCCACAGTTTTCCCTCTGAATGTGGATAGTGGTTTTTCTCATAGATCCCTCCGAGTTGTTCAGGATCACTGCACTGCCACTAATGGAGAGGTCCATTACATTCGATTGTACCACAGTGTCTCAGTCTCTGTGTACAATGTTCTCCTGGTTCTGCTCCTCTCACTCTGCATCACTTCCTGGAGGTTGTTGCAGTCTCCATGGAATTCCTCCACTTTATTATTCCTTTGAGCACAATAGTATTCCATCACCAATATATACCACAATTTGTTCAGCCATTCTCCAATTTATGGGCATCCCCTCGTTTTCCAGTTTTTTGCCACCACAAAGAGCGCAGCTATGAATATTCTTGTACATGTCTTTTTCCTTATGATCTCTTTGGAGTACAAACCCAGCAGTGCTATGGCTGGATCAAAGGACAGATGGAACTATGGGCCCTTTGGGCATAGTTCCAAATTGCCCTCTAGAATGGTTGGATCAATTCACAACTTGACCAGCAATGAATTAATGTCCCGACTTTGCCACATCCCCTCCAGCATTCATTACTTTCCATTGCTGTCATGTTAGCCAATCTGCTAGGTGTGAGGTGATACCTCAGAGTTGTTTTGATTTGCATTTCTCTGATTATAAGAAATGTAGAGCACTTTTTCATGTGCTTAAATAATAGTTCTGATTTCTTTGGCTGAGAACTGCCTATTCATGTCCCTTGCCCATTTATCAATTGGAGAATGGCTTGATTTTTTGTACAATTGGTTTAGCTCTTTATAATTAGACCTTTGTCAGAGGCTTTTGTAATGAAGATTGTTTCCCAATTTGTTGCTTCCCTTCTAATTTTGGATGCATTAGTTTTGTTTGTACAAGGAGCAGTCCTTTTTCAAAAGTGAGCCACTCACCCTCATAGTAAACTGGTGACTCCCAGAGCTGGTTTCACTATAAGTCCCATGTTACCAACTGAATACTGATTCCATTGGATGCAGTTCCATCAGGAGGGCACTGGATGGACTTGAGGGTCAGGTAGACTCAAGGCTGGACTCACGACAACTTGTCAGCCACATGATCTTAGACAGACCACATGCCTCACTTTCCTCATCTGCCAGATGGCACTATGATACCTCACTGCCTACCTCAGAAGACTAGAACAATGAACGGAAAAGGTGCTAGAATCCTAGCTCTAGAGTAGGAAGGGACCTGAGAAGCCATGAGAGACTAAGGCCCTGAGGGCTGAAATGACTTTAAGGAGAGGACAGAATTAGGGTTCACCCCCAAGTCCTATGACTCCAGGTTTTGTTTCCTTTTCACCCCATCCTTCCTTCTGCTTTCCCACAAAACCACCTATTAAGGCCTGATTAATGGAAGAATAAGCCTGTGTGTTACTGGAGGGAGTACTCACACCAGTGGACTCATGGGTTCTTGCAGTATGGAAATTAATGTCATGGGGGAGTCCCACCACCCTTGCCTGTAGTGTTTGGAAAGTTGTCATCATCATTGTTGTTGTTTGTCCTTTGATTTCAAAGAGGACCAGTGACATCATGGGCTATTTTCTTGACTCATTAGTGAATTGGATTTAAGTGAGTCAGGTAATGTCCACTTCCCATCTAAAGGCCCACAAAAATACTGATTTCCGCAGGAGCTCATTTAGTCCTGGTCCTAGAGAAGTCATAGAAAGACTGGTTGATGGATTAAAGAGAACCATTTTCTGCAGGACTCCTTTAAAGAACAAATTCTCTAGTGCCTGTGAAAGAGTATTCCGTTCTCAATTTCTTGACTTTTCTGAACATGCTATATGTGTAAACTGAGGCACACTGTCATGTCTGTTTGGTGCTCTGTTCTAGAATTTGTGATCATGAGGTGGTGGGAATTGGGACGGGAAGAATGACCTCCTTGGAAGGGAAGCCTTTCACAGACTGTACATGGAGATTAGGGAACTGGTGTCTCTTTTCCCTGTTCTCTGCTTAGATATTGATGCTAAATTTCCCTTTAATCTTCAAGCCAAAGTAGCTTGAAAAAGGCACGCCATCTTCTGACTCTAGGCCTTTTCACTGGCTGTCTCCTTTTCAGAAACATTTTCCCCCTCATCTCCTCCTCTTGGCTTCTTTCAAGTCCCAACTAAAACCCCACCTTCTCCAGGAAGCCTTTCCCATTCTCTCTTTAACTCTAGTGCCTTCTCTCTATCAAATAGCTCTTACTTAGCCTGTCTAGAGCTTGATGGGACATCGTCGTTTTCATGTTGTCTTGCCTGTGGGGCTGTGAGTATCTCGAGTGTGGCAATTAGACTTCCCTTTGCCCCTTTTTGTATCTGGAGTGCTTAGCATAGTGCCTGGCAGATAGTAGATGTTTAATAGATATGTAGTGACTGACTCATCAAAGCCAAGCTGCCAGGGTACTCATTTCTCTGGCTTGTCAGTGAGCTTAAACTTCAGTGCCCAGAACTGAAGACAACTCTTCAGATGGAGTCTGTCCAGGGCAAAGTACAAAGTACAAAAGGACTAGAACCTTCTATGCATTAAACGCTATGTATGATGCCTCTTAATGAATTCTAAGATTACGTTCTTTTTCCTGGCTGCCACATCATACAGTTGGCACAAATGGAGCTTGCAGTCTATTAAGACCCTCCAGATTGGTCTTTTTTTTCAGATGAACTGCTTTTCAGTTGCACCTCCCCCATCCTGTACTTGGGACGTTGATTTTTTAACCTAAATGAAAAACTTTACATTTATCCTTGATGCATTTCATCTTACTAGACCTGTCCCAATATTCCAGCCAGTCAGGATTTTGCTGGTACTGTCATTGTAATCCAGAATAGCAATTATCTCTCCTAACGCTGTCATTTAAAAATGTGATAAGCAAACTGAATAATGGAGACAAATATTTGGTGGCCCCACACCTGTACTGTCTAGCCATTCCTGGACTCATGGACTCATAGAATGTTAGCTGTCCTGAGAGGTCACCCTGTTTTCTCCTCTTCTTCCCTGAGACTGAATCCCATATGATCTGAGTGGGGAGCCTACCCTCAGCTGGAGGAGCATACATTTCAATTCTAGAACCCCAAGTGAAAACATCAGAAGTATCCTTTGAACCTCTCCAGATTTCCAGAAAACTGTCTAGAATTGAGGATATGGGCGAATGTGTCCAACACCCCCCAGTTTAATTTTTCGGGGATAGTAAATATTTAACTGGGGGGAAGAGTATAGTAGACCTGTTGATTAAGAGATCCCTAATCAATGAAGCCCCTCCAATCCACTGGATGAAATTACAAAGTGGGGACCTTTTTCATGAGGGAGCGCTCCCCACGGAGCTGCGCATATACACTGCCCCCGTCCCCCCTTTTGAAATGAGAGCAACAGGTGGAGAAAGGGAGTCCCTTCTTGGGTGGGCCCCAGACAAATTCAGTTTCTTCACTCTTCCCTTCCTGTCACTGGAGCCAGGCAATCTGACTTTCCTTTGGTTTAACTTTTCCCCAGCCTAAGAAGGAACTAATTACCAGCCCTGCCCTTACCCAGTCTCTAGAATGGCCCCTTGGATAACCAGTTTGGGGCTGATGAGAGGGCCAGAGGCACTAGCTTGATCACTGTTGACTATGAAATGGGATCCCCAGTCCCCAGCCCTAAAGACCCCGCTTCCCGCCAGTCTGATAACAACATGAGGTCGATCCCACCTCTCCCAGAGACTCACTGGCTTGCTGGAAATATTCAGGGAAATGTCTTCAGCTTCTGCAGACTTGGAGTTCTTTTCCATGGCTTGGTGGGAGAAAGTGGGAATGGCCAGGAGGGTGAGCCGTCGGAAGGCTAGGTGGTGACTGGCAGCACTGGCTGCTGCAGACACTGGGCAGCCTGTGGCACTGAGCCCTCTTGGCAAGAGTCCTCCCCAGAAATAAGCTGACATTTCCCTTGCTACCTGACTGGTTGGCCCCCTCTCTGCTCGAGGGAAAGCCCTTGGGAGAAAAGCAAGCTCATCACTTATAAAGAGACAGGGATATTCCAGGCTGCAGAAATGAGAGGCCCCCCACTCCCACCCCCAATTCCTGCCTCCTGGAATCCACTGGATCCAATAGGGATCTTTTGATTTTACATATCCCGAGAAACCAGTGGATATTAATGGGGGGGTTAAGAACTGGAGTAGAGGCTGGGAGGTGGGGGAGATGGCCAAGAATAACTTGCTTTGCTCATAAGGCTGATATCATGTAACAGGATCCAAGCTATCAGGATAGATTATCTTTGGCCCCTAAACAAGTGCTGTGCCTAGCTCCGATGTCCCATCCCTGTGACGATGACCATGGAGCCCTTCTTCCTAATGGGGATCAGAGGCCCCCCTCCCTATACATCCTGCCAGAAGGTGTCTGAATATGGATTTGTTGGATGAATGGATGACTGAATGAGAATATTTGTGGAATGAATAAGAGGGAGCCCAGGGGCTCTAGCCCCCTCCTCCCCTGTCAGCCTGTTCCCATCAGTCACCCCTGCCCCCTCCCCCCAAATGCTGGCCAAATCTCTGGAGTCTATATTTATCGCCTAGTATTGAGGCAGGGAACAAGCTGGGACAGTGTTGGTTTCCCAGACATATATATCTCCCAAATCCTGTGTGGGATCCAGCAAAAGAAACGGCCAAGAACATCAGACAGTGTTGCTGGCCCACTGGGGACCCATTTACCCGGAGGTCTGTGGTGAGCACAGCACGTGACCTTGTTGCCAGGTGGCTGTGAAATGCCTTGGAAACTGGGATTCCAGTCACGTTGGGACTGAAGAGCAACAGTCTAGCTGCTTCATTTAATTTGTCTGTTGTGAGCCTGATCCAGGCTGAGAACAGGCCCCGTAGGGCTGGCAGGGACCTCAGAGACCACCCAATCCAACCCCTTCATTTGACAGAGGCCCCTGCAATGACAATTAGCTTGCTCAAGGTCACCCATAGGATTCTAAGTCTAGAGCTGGAAAGGACTTCCGGACCCAGAAAAGGCCCTTTCCTTTTACCCAGGGGGAAACTGAGGCCCAGAGAGGGGAAGAGACTTGCTCTAGATCATTCAGGTTGAGTCAGAGACAGGTATTCCCATGCTACTTCATAGTCAGCTAGATTCCTGATCATTGCAACCCTCATTTAACTAAATTTTATTGAAATAGCTCTGATCATATCTCTGCCCTGTTCAATAAACTCCCATGACTCTCAATTACCTCTAGAATCAACTATCCACTCTGAAACTTCTTTACAACCTGGTCCCTTCTGATGTTTCCAGGCTTGGACTCTTCTCTTTGAAGCTTGTTTTGTAGAAGTATGTTTGCATATCATCTCTTCCCTTAGAGCAGTGATGGTGAACCTTTTAGAGACAGAGTGCCAGGCCTCCTGGACAATATAGGCCAATAACACTGAACTCTCCACACAGGGTACCACTTGTACCTTCTGCACAGCCCTATGCTTGTCTGGAGAGGGCTGAAGGCATACATAGGTGGTGGAGAAAGCTCCAGGCTGGTCTAGATGGGGTAGGAGCCCTGGTCACCCAGGGCTTGGGCTTCTGAAGCTAACGGTCTCACTTGGTAAAGGCCCACACCTATGGCTCATCTCTGGTGGTCCTGCTTTGGACCTTCCTCCACCTGTAACCAACACACCGCCAGCTAGAATCTTCACAATACAAGGAAAATCTGACTTGTCCAAACCCCTCATTTTACTGGGAAGGAAACTGAGGCCCAACATCATCAGAATGGACTCTGGGTTACCTAGTTCCCACAGTCAAGCAGTTACCAAGCATCATCGATTTTACTTCCATATCATCTCTTTCATCTGTCCCCTCATCTTGCATTGCATGGCTGCCTCCCTTGTTCAAAACTTCATGACCATACACCTGGATGACTCTTGTATAAATCTTCCTTTTTCACATATTGCCAGATTAACCTCCTCTTTGCATAAATCAGTCTGTTACTCTCCTACTCAAAAACCCACTAAATAAAGGCCCAACTCTTTTATCTTGGCATTCAAGAATCTCCATAGGAGACCCTTTGTCCTCTTGGCAAGATTTGTCAGGCCTCGCCAAGCAGGAAAACTTCCGGTATGGAATACATTGCATTTGTCTGGGGAGAGGTCCTCCTATACTCCTGTTTATAGATGGCATCCTACCGGTTGTATCTAGCACTATAATATCTCAGATCCTCCTGGGAAAGATCTGTAATTGTCTAAATGAGTTTGCCCTGTCCATCCACACAAAGAAAACCAAGTGGATGAAGAATGTCTATTGTTCTTATTATGAAATGCAGTTAAATGGATGACCTATTTTGTTGTTGATGTTCAGTCATTTTTCAGTCATGTCTGACCTCTGTGGTCCCACTTGGTGTTTTCTTGGCAAAGATACTGGAGTGGTTTGTCATATCCTCCTCCAACATTTGACAGATGAGGAAATTAAGGCAAACACATATAGCATCTGAGGTCAGATTTCAACTCAAGTCTTCCTGACTTCAGGCTCTATCCCTTGGCGCTATCTACTGCACGACTTAGCTAACCCCAAATAAAAGAGAACTGATGATGTTAAGATGTGGTTTTCGAAGTCATTATACCAGCAGGGATCCTTATTACAGATTAGTGATCCCCATTTCTGAGTTTGACTCTACTGGTCTAGGCAATTCCATAAGAGAGCAGGTTGCTCAAGATGGTGCTGACCAGCACTGAGCGAAGGGATTCCTCCTACTGCTACTGATGAAACCAAAGGTCCAGAACTAAAGGGGAGGTGCTGTAGGGGAGTCGAAAGAGGGACTGTGGGCCTCAGCTGGCCAGTAATGCCAAGCATGGCTATGTGGCAGCCATGAGTTGCTCTAGGAGATGTGAGCACACTTACATAGACATTTATATGTATGTACATATGTACACATATATAATCACTCACTGATGAGGAGAGTGGACCCCGAAATGGATCCAGAGCTCAGCCAAGAGCAGAGGAAGAGGAGTCAAGCAGGCTGGCTAGTTTCATTTAATGACTCCAAATTTCTCCAGAAACGAAGGCCCATCTCTTGAATATCAATATTCGACTGGTGGTGTTCTATGGTTCTAAGAGATGGAATGGAACCGTCTCCCAAGAATTGAAAATGAGCACCTCTGGGAGGGGCCCAGGGTGGCTGCAAGCAGGTGGCAACACATTATAAATAAGAACTTCACAGAAGAATTGGAGAAAAGGCCATTATCAGAGCAATGGCCGATGGGAAAGGATGGGTTCATCATGTGGACAGAGTCGGAGTAGGTGGCAAGTAGACTCCATTGGCATTCCAGCAATGGCAGGAGGAAGAAAGCAAGACCTCTGGGCAGCCAGGCAGTGAGCAAATAGTCATTAGACCCTTACTATGTGCCAGGCCCTATGCTAAGTCAGAAAGATACAAAGGAAGATGAAAACAGCCTGAAGGAAACAACATACGAAAGATAAGGTAAATGGAAGGTAATCTCAAAGGGAAGAGGCTAACAGTGGCCAGGACTAGGAAGGGCCTTTCAGAGAAGAATCCAGGGAACCCAGGAAGTGAAAATGAGGCAGGGAGGAGGGACAGTGGGTGGTCAGTCAGTGAAGATGCCCAGAGTTGGGAGATCGGGTGCTATGTGTGAGGAACAGTCCAAGAAAACTAGTAGAGGGGAATGGAGGGGAATAAGGTAGACATCCAGCCCCTTACAAATACAGAAACTGAGGCCCAGGGAGGCAAATGAACTGCTATAAAGGACACAGGTATCTAATCTTGGGTTTGATTGTAAATCTGGTGCTCTTGAAACATGAAAGGGGGCAGATCATTTGGGGTTAAGGACATCAAAGAAGGGAAGCCTCATGGAAGTGAGCAAGAGGCACTTGACTTGGGTGGTCCTTGAGGAATGGCATTCCCCCAAAGAAGGGAGATAGGGCAGCTGAGCTGGAGGGAGTGGGGGACTGCTGCCAATTAATGGTCCTGCAGAAGGGGGCCAATCTTCCTGGAGGCAGCAGGTCAAAGTAAAGAGAGTCCAGAACCCTTGGCAAACACTCCACATACTGCAGAGCTAAAAGGAAGAGGAAAAAGAGATCCAGGTAAGACCTCTTTGTGCCCGAGTTCAAGTCCTGGTGGGTGGAGTGGTTTTTCTTTAAATATGAATCTCCAAGTTCGAGGAGGAATTCTACTGACCCTCAAGTCAACCAGAGGAAATTGGAAGGGATGTGAAGACACTAGCTAGCTTGGAAGCCACCCTCTTGGGTTAGATGGAATTCTCTGAGACCTGCTTTTCATTCCTTGCAGCCCAAGTCTTGATGTTTTTATTACTCTTCTTTTCCCTTGCCGTAAACTATAGAAAACTCACTCTTGGGGGTTGGATCCAGAGAAGAGAGAAAGAGGAGAGGGAGAAGAAGGGGAAGGAGGGAATTGGGGGCAGGAGTTCCCCAACCCCTCTATAAAATGAGGGGATTGGATTATCTGGCCTCTGAGGTCCCTTCCAGCACAAGAGCTAGGATCCTATGTGTGGCCTTGGACAAGTCATTTCCCCTCCCTGGTCCTCAGTTTCCTCCTCTGTAAAATGTTGGGGTTGCATTTGCTGACCTCTGATATCTCTTCTAGTCTCTGAAGTCCCAAGTGGAGTATAAATGCTGATTGCTCCCCCTGCCTTAGACGGCAGTCCCTGTGTACTGTAACAGCCTGTGACCCACCTTCAGGCTGTAAAGGTGGTCCATTCAAGTCAGATGGTGCCCCAGAAAATGGCCCATCCCTACACCCACATTTGCATGTGGCCCTGCCAGGGCTTTTGCTCCAAGAGCATCCAAGGTGGTCTGCAACAGAAGACCCCATGCTACCCCCACCAAGCAGATGGCAGTTGGATTCTCTCACCAGTGGGCTGGCATCTGGACTGCCCTATCCTGACAGAGGGAAGCCCTTGGTGGGATTAATGGATGATTCCAGCCTGCTCAGGAAAAGGGCCTAGAAGAGTCTTCTCCCTGTCCACTAGGGGGCTGGAGGTCAGGTAGCCAGTGAGTCCCAAATTGCCTCTGTGTAGCGGCCTGAGCATTGGGCAGAGTCAGGAAGACCTGAGTCCAGATCCTGCTTGTGACATTTGCCAAAGCCTCAATTTCCTCATCAAGAGAATGGACCCAGTAATTTCTGAGGTCTCTTCCAGCTCTGACTCCATGATTGATCCTTTTTGGGGGGGTTCTATTTCCTGTTCAATGCCAGAACTTCTCATTCTCTTCAATTCTGCCCCCATTTTCCATTTCAAGCCCCAAACCTTGCAGGCTTTCCCCAAAAGAATCTTCTTTCGGTCTCTCTGATCTTGGTCGAAGTAGAAGCCGGCCTAGGGGTACTTCGTTCTGGGTCTGGCCCTGAAAAAAGTTTAGACGGCCTCCTCTGTTAGGGCACAGCAGCAAGAGGGCCAGAGAAGGAATAAGGTGAGTGGAGCCCTTGGGTGAGGCCATTGAAAACTGGGGGAGGAGGCTTTTTCATAGAGGACAATCACTTTCTCCTTTTGCTTGCCACTGGGTGGCTATTATTAGGTGCTTTATTGGCCCAGTCTTCCCAGGAGGTCCTACTTCATGCCCAGAGGGCACGCAGCTAACTCTGCCTCCACCTGCCCCCTCTGAATTCCTTGGAGAGGTGGGTGGGGGACTGTGGTTGTGGAATCCATCATACATAACAGATGAGGTCCTTAAGCACACTCGTTTTGCTTTACCAGGGAAGGCTCCCTGGGGGAGGAGTATATCCAGGAATGGCTGTGATAGAGAAATGAAAGAGAGCATTTAGAACAAAAAACATTCTCCCCTGTCCTTCCCTAACTGGGGGGAAGCCACAGGCAGGCTGGCTCATTCTTGGGCTAATGGGGAGTAACACAGAGTAAAGGAAAGAGCTGGGGATGGAAGTCAGAAGACCGAGGTCTCAGGCCCTCATCTGCTGCCCATTAAGGAATAGCCAAAGAAACTATGATTGATGAAGGTGATAGAATTATGTCGAGGAAACTGTTAGAGAAACTCGAGAAGACTTGCATGAACTGATGCAGGGTTGGTTGACGACGCAGATTGTGTCACATGGGCCTCCTAGCACTTAGCACAGTGCCTGACATGTAATTAACGCTCTTCAATCGATTCATATCCACTCTAGATTCTCCCTTGCTATAGTACTGACCCAGTTCACCATTCCCACTTTTTCCCACCATTCCCACTTTTACTGTTGTTCTTTTTTAATATTTTCCCATGATTCCCTGATTCATTTTCTCTCCCTCCCTCCTCCCAGAGCTGACAGCAATTCCACTGGGTTGTACAAATTCATACTATTTCTATATTATTCAGCCATTCTTCTTGACAATGATTCTGACAACTGGATTTGGAGCCAGGGTACCAGAGTTCCACTCTTTGGCCAAGTCACTGCTCCCCTCTGGGCCTCAGTTTCCTGAGAGGTTGGGATTTCATGACCTTTCAGGTCTCTTCCAGCTCTAGAGCTAGGATCCTCTGTTCTGTGAGCAAGTTGTTTCACTTCACTAAGCCTCTGTTTTCTTGCCTGTGGATGGGGGATCTGTATTGGCAGAGGGAGCCCCCATACGGATTAAATGCCGTCTTTCCAAAGCACCCCTGTTAAGTCAGTGCACCTTCACCTCCCCTCCAGCCCTGTTGCAGAGCTCAAATGACAACCCAAACATCGAATTCTCCCTCGGAGCCTGGGGGAAACAAATTCTTCTTTCAACTGGGCATCACCTCAGTCTTTGCAATGTGTTTTCTGGGCTCTGGGAAAGAGTTAGCATGAATGTGCCAAATGGTCTGTAGCATCCCCAATGGCCCAGTACATCTTTCCAATTAAGTGCTAGTCTACTACACACAGCATTCTCAATTGCATTAGACTCTAAGGATAGGGCATCGTCTTACATTATTTATGGTGGTACAGTGTGCTCGTGTAATCCTGGGTAAGTAAGGCCTGGGACTCTGTGTCTCAGAGCAGAGGAGGCCAGCCAGGGGCCCACTGACCACAAGAACACAATCAGTATTGCTATGCTGCTGCTCCCTTCCAGCTGGGTTTGGAGCCATCCAACTGGGCACTAACTCTGGGACAGCCAGAGAGAAAAGAATTACAGCACTACCCTCTCTGAGACTCCATCTTCTCATCTGTAAAATGGGGCGCATGTGCCCAGGCCCACCTACCTCCCAGGGAGGATCAGAGGTCATATGGGAAGGGCTACATCAATGGAAACTCTTTTTACTCTTACTATTCTTGTTTCAATAGGGACCTTGGCCAAAGGAGCATTGCTGATTGGGGAATTGCAGGTGACAGAGGGACCGCTTGACTTTGAACTTTTCCAGGGCAGGGGCTGTCTTTTCCATTTGTTTGTATCCCCAGTGCTTGGCGTTGTGTCTGGCACACAGTAGGCACTTGATACAGTTCCTTACTGACTGAGAAAAGCCAAGTCTGCCTCTACCCTCGCCATGCTCTCAGCACTTCCACCTGGACTCTGCCTGCCCAGGTTCGGTCTGAATTGGCCCCATCCGGCTCAGATTCAGATATCGGATGATTTAAAAAACTCTGAGATAACTTGGCTGACCGGGATGATCAGGAGGAAGCCTGTGATCTGGGGTTCCATTGGTGTCAACAGTTGGATTCATATAAGCCGGCAGCCTCTTGAGGCCAGGAACTGTCTCACTTTTGTCTTGACGTACGTAGCTCCTGGCCCACAAGAGGCACTTCATAAATATTGATTGATTTGATATGAATTTAAGTCATCTGTTATCTCTTCTCCTACTGTTTGCATGATGGAATGGGAAGAGCTCTGATGGGATAGGATGGAGAAGAACTGAGTTCTAGCCAGAGATCCCCCTCACCTTGTCATGAGACTAGAAAGAACCCTAGACCCTCCCCCTAGGTCCTGGGTACCTCTCTTTGCCCTTGGCGGGGCTATTTAGTCCCTTCTTCTCGAAGATGAAAAAGAAAGATGGTGTCTAAGGGTTCCCTCAGCTAGAAACCATAGAATCCTAGACCTAGAGCCCTAGGAATCTCAGAGGTCATTGAGTCTATTGTCTTGTTTTGTAGATGACGAAATGGAGGTTCAAGGAGAGGAGATGACTTGTCCAGGGTCACATGGCTCATCA